>NC_057796.1:392925590-392931517 GCF_018294505.1 Triticum aestivum
AGAGGGGAGCCAGTCTTGATAAATTGAAGATATTTGGTCTCAAGAGTCATGATTGGCACATATGGATTGAGCGGGTAATGCCGGTGATGTTGCGTGGCTTCATCCCTGAGGATGAATGGCTAGTACTAGCAGAACTCAGCTATTTCTTCCGTGTTCTTTGTGCGAAAGAACTATCGCCTGGCGTGCTAGAAGAAATGGAAGAGTTGGCGCCGGAGTTGATCTGCAAGTTAGAGAAGATCTTTCCACCGGGCTTCTTTAATCCAATGCAACATTTGATTTTGCATCTCCCGACCGAGGCAAGATTGGGGGGGCCCGTGCAAAATCGTTGGTGCTACCCAACTGAGAGGATGCAGAAGACGCTTCGACAAAAATGTAAAAATAAACGTAGAATTGAAGCATCGATGGCTGAGGCATTCATCACTGAGGAGGCGGCAAACTTCATGACAGCACACTACGAAGCCAAAAATCGTCATTTGCATAATCTGAAGCCTCGGTACAATGCTGACGACCCTAAAAAGGGTGGATCCAACCTCAGCCTATTCAAAGGGAATCTCGCACCAGCCAGTGTTTCAAATCCAGTATCTTTGGATAACGAACAATGGCGGACCGTTTCGTTGTATATCTTCAACAACCTGATAGAAGTGCGGCCGTACATCGAGTAAGTTCTCGGTACATAGTTTCGCAACTTCTATTTCCTTTGAACTGCTCTTATTCCTGGATATTTCATACAGTCGATACGTCGCCTTATTCTCGTATGGAGCGGTGATCCAAAAGGATTCTGTCGAAGAGTATGAGCTTCTCGCAAAGCAAGGTGGCGGCTATCCCGGTTTCATCTCTTGGTTCAAACAAACGGTAATTTCTATTAGACTTGTAGGCTAATTTGTAGGCGGCTATCCTGGTTTCATTCGCTAATTTGTGCGTAATGCAACAATCCTTTCATATTAAACTTGTAGGCTAATTCAGAGTCTATGGACGCCGAATTGAGACAAGTCGCTAATGGTTTTGACTATAAGGTCCGTTCATTTGACAAATACGACATCAACGGGTATCGCTTTCGTACCTATGGCAAAGAGCTATCTATGGCCGACCGAAAGTCTACAAATTGTTGTGTATCTGCTATCGGCGAAGGAGGTACCGAGTATTATGGGAGAGTTGAAGCAATTTATGAACTTCTATACTATGGTGAAAACCCACCGAATGTCGTAGTCTTCAAATGTTATTGGTTTCAGCCGAAGGAGACTAGAAGAACTCATGAACATATAGGGCTAGTTGAAATCAACCAAAGCACCCATTTAGATGTTCCTGATGTCTATATTACGGCTCAACAGGCGACCCAAGTATTCTATCTACCGTGGGCCTGCCAAACTAATCCAAATCTGAAAGGTTGGGATGTCGTTTATGAAGTGCCGCCACGTGCTAGACTATCTCCCCCAAAGGAAGAGGATTATGAACCTCACATTAACCCAGACACATATGAAGGAGAATTCTTCCAAGAGACACGTCTTTCCAAAAAGCGTTTCAAGAACCGCTATACTTCACCCCAAAGGTTAACTCCAAAATGACCCATCTTACCTAGGTTATCTCATAAATGATCCATTTCAACTAATTTAGCTCATAAACGATCCATTTGACCTAAGTGAGCTAAAAAACGATCCATTTCACCTAAATTAGCTCTTAAATGGTCCATTTCACCTAAGTTAGCTCAAAAAGATCCATTTCAACTAAATTAGCTCTAAAATGACCCATTTTACGTAGATGAGCTCCTAAATGATCCATTTTACCTACGTTAGCTTTAAAATGACCCATTTCACCTAGGTTAGCTCCAAAATGACCCATTTCACCTAGGTTAGCTCCAAAATGACCCATTTCACCTTACTTAGCTCAAAAATGATGCCTTTCACCTTAGTTAGCTCATAAACGACCCATTTCAACTAAGTTAGCTCATAAATGATCCATTTCAACTAAGTTAGCTCATAAACAACCCATTTCAACTTAGTTAGCTCATATATGATCCATTTCACCTAAGTTGGCTCATAAATGACATATACTTCTTGTTCTAGTCTTCTTCTTGTTCTAGTCTTCTTCTTGTTCTAGTCTTCTTCTTGTTCTAGTCTTCTTCTTGTTCTAGTCACCTATTTCTAACTTTCTTATTTACCATTTTGCAGATTTCATTCACTTGATGGAAGCTAGCTTGCTATGATGGAGTGCTTGCTTTTCCTTTGATGAAACTTTGCATTGTATCTAGCTTGCTATCTTCATGACACTTTGCATTGTAATATATATGTGCTAGATATGTGTTGGATATGGATGAAACTGATGTGATATGTGATATGAAACTTATGTGATATGTGATATGTGTTGGATGAAACAATGTGTATGGATGAAACTGATGTGATATGAAACTTATGTGCTAGATATGTGTTGGATATGTGCTGGATATGAAACTTATATATGTGATATGTGCTGCAAATTGTGGGATTTAATAAAAAACAGAAAAAACAGACAATATGCAGGCTCTTTGCCGTCTGCCGCCGACGGCAAAGAGCTCTTTGCCGTCTGCCGCGGACGGCAAAGAAGCCACGTGGCAGCCAACTGTGCTTCCTGGGAGCTGACCCATTAGGTCAGTTTGCCTACAGTGGCAGACGGCAAAGACTTTGCCGTCCGTGGCAGACGGCAAAGAACCTGCACTTTGCCATCAGTGGCAGACGGCAAAGAACCTGCCATCTAGTGACGTGTAGATGACATCATAAGGCGGACGGCAAAGACCAAAGGCTCTTTGCCGTCTGCGGCGGACGGCAAAGGTCTGCCGTTAGCCACTTAACGGACTGACAGCGCAATTGTTGCCGTCCGCCCTCTTTGCCGTCCGCCGCAGACGGCAAAGAGCCTTTGCCGTCCGCCGCCAGGAAGCAGACGGCAAAGGAGCTGTTTACCGTAGCGTTCTTTGCCGGAGCCTTTTGCCGTCCGCGGCTGACGGCAAAGGTCTTTGCCGTCCGCCTTTCGAGCCTTTGCCGTCCGCTATGGCAGACGGCAAAGTAGCTGTTTCCTGTAGTGAAATAATATAGACCCCGACTCTCCATTATGGAGAATGGAGATCATCCTGTCTCCAATTTTTGCGCTTCGCTTCCTTTTGCTTCCAAGAACCTCCTTGCGACTGTCCATATATTTTTTCCATTCTTTGATTTTCATGTCTCCACTTCTTTTAGAAATCCGGTATGGACAGTTAAGATTCGTAGGATGACCTGGTTGTATGTTCAAAACATCAAGGCTACCATTCTGATACATCAAATGAGGCACACAATCCTCTGGGATTATCTGTTGAAAAACATAGTAATAACTTCATAGTTAGCAATGATGTACTAGTTTTAGAAGTATGCAAAAGATGCACGGATGTCGTAATAGTAAGAAATCTTACCAGGGTATCTCCATAGTAGTTACCGTAGTTCAACACGTGCACTAGTGGCACGTATTGACCATAATGTGGAGGAGTCTTACAATAGATATTGTAATTTTCAAGATCAGTACAAAATCCGACCAGATGAGTTTTCTCCTTATAAGTTAACTCAGAGCCATCGGTGTAGTAGGTTCTGTCTACCATGTTGCGCACATTGTTTGAACAATCAAAATAAGCTGTCAATGAAAATAAGCTGTCAACTATTTTGAAATGAACAATATAAATTAGCTAATAACTATTGAGAAACTCACATAGCGGTAGAATTGGAGGCGTATCAACAAGGACCCAAATGTCCATATTGTCTTGCTCGATGTCAGGATCACCAAGATCCATGCTGACAAGCATACCCTCATCAAAACCATACATATTGCAAAATGGTTCCCAATTTTTGCAACCAAAATGGGTTACGCTCTCAGAATTATACAGATTTACTTCAAAATCTATATCATGATGGGTCCTTAGGTGAATTTTCTTTGTTTCCATACTTTCATGGTCTTCAAAACCCATCCTCTCCAAGACGTAGCGTCTTGCATGGCATGGGATAAGCTAGTCAAATTGTAAAAGATGAAAAGTACACGTTGAAATAGTTGAAGTCGTGCTTAATTACGAAAAAATAACACTTGTCGTCGTTGCGTACCGTTTCAACATCGAAGGTCTCCTCCAGCTTAATACTGAAGCGCCGATCTTCGTCCAGGTGAGGCCTGTCGCACAGACCTCGGTCGTCGTGGCACCAGTCGCACTCCCCCGGGAGACTTTCGTCGTCCGAGTACGACATTTCCTATGTTCATAATTCAAATATTAAACGTCTACAATTAAATATATGTACCAAAAAACCTAAGTTAGATCATTATTATTCATCACGGGTTGACTATCGGTTTGTCGAGTCTTTTCTTGAAAACTCTCAGCTCACGTGGTGTATACATTCGACCGTTGGTGATGGTCGCTCCTCCTTTCATCCCCGAGTGCATTACACCAAAATGTCTAGCACACGGGAATGAAGGAGAAGCGACCCCGACGACAACAGTCGGGATTCTTCGTCCTCTCATATATATATATATGGTGGAACTCCCCCTCACTGATTCCTCTCAGACATTTGCGACCGTCGGTGATGATAGCTCCTTCCTTTCGTTCGCGAGTGCATTACACCAAATTGTCTAGCACACGGGAACGAAGGAGAAGCTACCCCCATGACAACAGTCGGGATTCTTCGTCCTCTCATATATGGTGGAGACTCAATAGACTTAAAGTCAACCCGAAATATCGTTTAATTATCTTTCTAAAACCGGTTCGTGGCTGGTCTCACCTCGAGGTCGGAGGGGGTCGGTGACGGGGACGACGGCGGGGATGATGGAGGGGGGCTCCTAGATTTCTGCGAAAACAAAAACCCTATAAGCTACCAACTAATCATATGCATACGCCTTGCATAGTGCTCTCCAATTTTAGCATTCAAAGTAGGAGTAGTTTTCCAATTTGAGCATTCAATAAGCAAAATCAAATCACAAAATAAAGTAGTATTCAAATTAGGATGCATTCAATTATAAGCAAAACTACATCATCTCCATGCGTCCGTACATCGTCGAATATTATGACTAATACACCTCGAATACTATCATACATATCGCCAGTACAGCTAGAACCGTAGCGCCCGACAGGTATCGGCGCGGGCGGTGGACACCCAAAGGGAAGGAACCATCACAGGATCATAGCTCCAGTGAGATCCCTGAAGAACCTGCCAGGTATTGTCGAACCTGCCCTCCAACGCAACCATGTAGCGACGGACGTGCTGGTCCTCCTCGCTGACACGGTGACGTACCACCTCCGCGGTGTCCGGAAGCCTCGACACCGTCACTGGCCCACGCGACCGCCACCAAACAAGGATCGGGTCAACGACGGGCTGGCTCCTCACCAACCTACGCCCCCCCCGGAAGGTAGCACCTCCCAAAACCAGCCCGGCGGAGCCCAGTCCCGGACATGGCCCCTCTGATCAAGCCGGCCTCCTCCGCCGAGTCGACGACGAGGATGCGGGATTGGCATCGTCGACATCGATGCGGGAATAATTGCTTTAACTAAAAAAAATAAACTAGTTCTATTAATTTTCTTGCTAAAAATAAACTACTTCTATATATAGTAAAATAAAGTAGTTTTATTAAATCAACTGGTTCAACTAGCTACTAAGCACTTACTATAAATAAAACAAAGTAGTACTTACTAAAAACAAACTACTTCAACATATAGTAAAATAAAGTAGTTTTATTAAATAAACTAGTTCAACTACTAAGCACTTACTATAAATAAAATAAAGTAGTACTTACTAAAAATAAACTACTTCTATATATAGTAAAATAAAGTAGTTATATTAAATCAACTAGTTCAACTACTAAGCGCTAACCTAAAATCAAGTAGTACTTACTAATTTTACTTTTTCCTCTACACTAACCTAAAATCGATATCTACTAACAACCTAAATAAAAAATTA
>NC_057796.1:392932251-392934071 GCF_018294505.1 Triticum aestivum
GCTTTGGTCCCGGTTCGTCGCACCAACCTGGACCAACGCCACCTTTAGTCCCGGTTGGTGCCACCAACCGGGACCAACGGCCTCTTTTCAGCAGCCCAAAGGGCGGGAAGCGGCGGCCTTTGGTCCCGGTTGGTGGCACCAACCGGGACTAAAGGGGTGGCATTGGTACCGGTTGGCGCCACGAACCGGTACCAATGCACCCCTTTAATATCGGTTCGTGCCACCAACCGAGACCAAAGGCCTTGTGCTGCTGCGCCCGCGTCGAAAGTTTAGTCCCACCTCGCTAGTTGAGAGGGGCGTGCAGTGGTTTATAAGCCCTACTGCCGCACCCCTCTCGAGCTCCTCTCCATTGCAGGTTTACGGGCCTAATTGTCACTGCTATGCCTGATGGGCTTACTGGGCCTTCTACGGGCCTGAATCCTAGCCCATCGATGGGTTTCTAGTCGTATTCAAGCCGTGGTGGCCCAGTAGGTGGCATATTTTTTATTTTTTGCCTGTTTTTTGTTTTCTTTTTTGCTTTATTGATTTTGTTTTGTTTCTACTTACAACAAAAAACTTATTTATTTTACTTTATTTTGTTTCTAATTACTTATTTATTTTACTTTATGATAATTCTCTTTGCTATTAAAGTTTCTATCAAAAAAGTTCTTTATGAAAATTCTTTTTGCTTTTAATGATTTTGAACAGAAAATACTTCGATAATTTTAGTTGCACCAATTTTATATGATTTTAGTTTCAATAATACTAGAGGTTTCCTATAATGTTTTGAATAGAAAATACTTTGTTAATTTTAGTTTCATAAATTTTATTAAAGTTTATTTTATTTTGTTCCTACTTATATATTTTAATAAAGTTTATATTATTTTGTTTCTAATTACTTATTTATTTTATTTGTCATTTTTCATGCACCATTTTTCATGCATTTACTAATTATTTTGACCTATAAGACCGTAAAATTGAAAAGCATTTCAAATGAACTCTGAAAAGGTTGAAAGTTGGCATGGTATCATCATTTCATCCACATAGCATGTGCAAGAAAGTTGAGAGGGTTACGGGAAAAACTAGATGCACTTCGTGTACAAAACGAACAATCTCTTTCAAAGTATCATGACTTCATACGAAAACTCGTCTGTTATAAAGGGATTTCATTTTTTAAAACTTATTTGAACTCCTGACTTTTTGTGTGTTCAAAATGCACCATTCAAAGCCACATCATCATTTTTCAATCCTTTCGGACTTCATTTGTTATTTTTCATGCATTTACTAATAATTTTGAGCTATAACACCCTAAAATTGAAAAGCATTTCAAATGAACTCTGAAAAGGTTGAAAGTTGGCATGGTATCATCATTCCATCCACATAACATGTGCAAAAAAGTTGAGAGGGTTACAGCAAAAACTGGATGCACTTCGTGTACAAAACGGACAATCTCTTATAAAATATCAGGATTTCATACGGAAACTCGTATGTTACAAAGGGATTTCATTTTTTAAAACTTATTTGAACTTCTGACTTTTTGTGTGCTCAAAATGCACCATTCAAAGCCACATCATCATTTTTCAATCATTTCTGACTTCATTTGTTATTTTTCATGCATTTACTAATTATGTTGAGCTATAAGACCCTAAAATTCAAAAACATTTCAAATGAACTCTAAAAAGGTTGAAAGTTGGCATGCTATCATCATTTCATCCACATAGCATGTGCAAGAAAGTTGAGAGGGTTACGGCAAAAACTGGATGCACTTCGTGTACAAAACGGACAATCTCTTTCAAAGTATCAGGATTTCATACGGAAACTCGTCTGTTAGAAAGGGATTT
>NC_057796.1:392934081-392935233 GCF_018294505.1 Triticum aestivum
GTCTGTTACAAAGGGATTTCATTTTTTAAAACTTATTTGAACTCCTGACTTTTTGTGTGTTCAAAATGCACCATTCAAAGCCACATCATCATTTTTCAATCCTTTCTGACTTCATTTGTTGTTTTTCATGCATTTACTAATTATTTTGAGCTATAAGACCCGAATATTGAAAAGCATTTCAAATGAACTCTGAAAACGTTGAAAGTTGGCATGGTATCATCATTTCATCCACATAGCTTGTGCAAGAAAGTTGAGAGGGTTACGGCAAAAACTGGATGCACTTCGTGTACAAAACGGACAATCTCTTTCCAAGTATCAGGATTTCATACGAAAACTCGTCTTTTACAAAGGGATTTTATTTTTTAGAACTTATTTGAACTCCTGACTTTTTGTGTGTTCAAAATTTACCATTCAAAGCCACATCATAATTTTTCAATCCTTTCTGACTTCATTTGTTATTTTTCATGCATTTACTAATTATTTTGAGCTATAAGACCATAAAATTGAAAAGAATTTCAAATGAACTCTGAAAAGGTTGAAAGTTGGTATGGTATCATCATTTCATCCACATAGCATGTGCAAGAAAGTTGAGAGGGTTACGGCAAAAACTGGATGCACTTCGTGTACAAAATGGACAATCTCTTTTAAAGTATCAGGATTTCATACGGAAACTCGTCTGTTACAAAGGGATTTCATTTTTTAAAACTTATTTGAACTCCTGAATTTTTGTGTGTTCAAAATGCACCATTCAAAGCCACATCATCATTTTTCAATCCTTTCTGACTTCATTTGTTATTTTTCATGCATTTACTAATTATTTTGAGCTATAAGACCCGAAAATTGAAAAGCATTTCAAATGAACTCTAAAAAGGTTGAAAGTTGGCATGGTATCATCATTTCATCCACATAGCATGTGCAGGAAAGTTGAGAGGGTTACGGCAAAAACTGGATGCACTTCGTGTACAAAACGGACACTCTCTTTCAAAGTATCAGGATTTCATACGGAAACTCATCTGTTACAAAGGGATATCATTTTTTAAAACTTATTTCAACTCCTGACTTTTTGTGTGTTCAAAATGCACCATTCAAAGAAACATCATCATTTTTCAATCCTTTCTGACTTCATTTGTTATTTTTCATGCATTTACTAAT
>NC_057796.1:392935243-392936355 GCF_018294505.1 Triticum aestivum
TGAAAAGCATTTCAAATGAACTCTAAAAAGGTTGAAAGTTGGCATGGTATCATCATTTCATCCACATAGCATGTGCAAGAAAGTTGAGAGGTTTACGGCAAAAACTGGATGCACTTCGTGTACAAAACGGACAATCTCTTTCAAAGTATCAGGATTTCATACGGAAACTCGTCTGTTACAAAGGGATATCATTTTTTAAAACTTATTTGAACTCCTGACTTTTTGTGTGTTCAAAATGCACCATTCAAAGAAACATCATCATTTTTCAATCCTTTCTGACTTCATTTGTTATTTTTCATGCATTTACTAATTATTTTGAGCTATAAGACCCGAAAATTGAAAAGCATTTCAAATGAACTCTGAAAAGGTTGAAAGTTGGCATGGTATCATCATATCATCCACATAGCATGTGCAAGAAAGTTGAGAGGGTTACGGCAAAAACTGGATGAACTTCGTGTACAAAACGGACAATCTCTTTCAAAGTATCAGGATTTCATACGGAAACTCGTCTGTTACAAAGGGATTTCAATTTTTTAAAACTTATTTGAACTCCTGAGTTTTTGTGTGTTCAAAATGCACCATTCAAAGGCACATCATCATTTTTCAATCCTTTCTAACTTCATTTGTTATTTTTCATGCATTTACTAATTATTTTGAGCTATAAGACCCTAAAATTGAAAATCATTTCAAATGAACTCTGAAAAGGTTGAAAGTTGGCATGGTATCATCATTTCATCCACATAGCATGTGCAAGAAAGTTGAGAGGGTTACGGCAAAAACTGGATGCACTTCGTGTACAAAACGGACAATCTCTTTCAAAGTATCAGGATTTCATACGGAAACTCGTCTGTTACAAAGGGATTTCAATTTTTTGAAACTTATTTGAACTCCTGACTTTTTGTGTGTTCAAAATGCACCATTCAAAGCCACGTCATCATTTTTCAATCCTTTCTGACTTCATTTATTATTTTTCATGCATTTACTAATTATTTTGAGCTATAAGACCCTAAAATTGAAAAGCATTTCAACTGAACTCTGAAAAGGTTGAAAGTTGGCATGGTATCATCATTTCATCCACATAGCATGTGCAAGAAAGTTGAGAGGGTTACGGC
>NC_057796.1:392936365-392937203 GCF_018294505.1 Triticum aestivum
GGATGCACTTCGTGTACAAAACGGACAATCTCTTTCAAAGTATCAGGATTTCATACGGAAACACGTCTGTCACAAAGGATTTCATTTTTTTAAACTTATTTGAACTCCTGACTTTTTGTGTGTTCAAAATGCACCATTCAAAGCCACATCATCATTTTTCAATCCTTTCTGACTTCATTTGTTATTTTTCATGCATTTACTAGTTATTTTGAGCTATAAGACCACAATATTTAAAAGCATTTCAAATGAACTCCGAAAAGGTTGAAAGTTGGCATGGTATCATCATTTCATCCACATAGCATGTGCAAGAAAGTTGAGAGGGTTACGGCAAAAACAGGATGAACTTCGTGTACAAAACGGACAATCTCTTTCAAAGTATCAGGATTTCATACGGAAACTCGTCTGTTACAAAGGGATTTCATTTTTTAAAACTTATTTGAACTCCTGACTTTTTGTGTGTTCAAAATGCACCATTCAAAGCCACATTATCATTTTTCAATCCTTTCTGACTTCATTTGTTATTTTTCACGCATTTACTAATTATTTTGAGCTATAAGACCCTAAAATTGAAAAGCATTTCAAATGAACTCTGAAAAGGTTGAAAGTTGGCATGGTATCATCATTTCATCCACATAGCATGTGCAAGAAAGTTGAGAGGGTTACGGCAAAAACTGGATGCACTTCGTGTACAAAACGGACAATCTCTTTCAAAGTATCAGGATTTCATACGGAAACTCGTCTGTTACAAAGGGATTTCATTTTTTAAAACTTATTTGAACTCCTGACTTTTTGTGTGTTCAAAATGCACCATTCAAAGCCACATCATCATTTTTCAATC
>NC_057796.1:392937213-392938157 GCF_018294505.1 Triticum aestivum
AGAGGGTTACGGCAAAAACTGGATGCACTTCGTGTAACGGACAATCTCTTTCAAAGTATCAGGATTTCTTACGGAAACTCGTCTGTTACAAAGGGATTTCATTTTTTAAAACTTATTTGAACTCCTGACTTTTTGTGTGTTCAAAATGCACCATTCAAATTCAATCATCATTTTTCAATCCTTTCTGACTTCATTTGTTATTTTTCATGCATTTACTAATTATTTTTAGCTATAAGACCCTAAAATTGAAAAGCTTTCAAATGAAGTCTGAAAAGGTTGAAAGTTGGCATGGTATCATCATTTCATCCACATAACATGTGCAAGAAAGTTGAGAGGGTTACAGCAAAAACTGGATGCACTTCGTGTACAAAACGGACAATCTCTTTCAAATTATCAGGATTTCATACGGAAACTCATATGTTACAAAGGGATTTCATTTTTTAAAACTTATTTGAACTTCTGACTTTTTGTGTGTTCAAAATGCACCATTCAAAGCCACATCATCATTTTTCAATCCTTTCTGACTTCATTTGTTATTTTTCATGCATTTACTAATTATGTTGAGCTATAAGACCCTAAAATTGAAAAACATTTCAAATGAACTCTGAAAAGGTTGAAAGCTGGCATGGTATCATCATTTCATCCACATAGCATGTGCAAGAAAGTTGAGAGGGTTACGGCAAAAATTGGATGCACTTCGTGTACAAAACGGACAATCTCTTTCAAAGTATCAAGATTTCATACGGAAACTCGTCTGTTACAAAGGGATTTCATTTTTTAAAACTTATTTGAACTCCTGACTTTTTGTGTGTTCAAAATGCACCATTCAAAGCCAATCATTATTTTTCAATCCTTTCTGACTTCATTTGTTATTTTTCATGCATTTACTAATTATTTTGAGCTAAAAGATCCTAAAATTGAAAAGCATTTCAAATGAACTCTGA
>NC_057796.1:392938557-392939067 GCF_018294505.1 Triticum aestivum
AAGTATCAGGATTTCATACGGAAACTCGTCTGTTACAAAGGGATTTCATTTTTTAAAACTTATTTGAACTCCTGACTTGTTGTGTGCTCAAAATGCACCATTCAAAGACAATTATCATTTTTCAATCCTTTCTGACTTCATTTGTTATTTTTCATGCATTTACTAATTATTTTGAGCTATAAGATCCTAAAATTGAAAAGCATTTCAAATGAACTCTGAAAAGGTTGAAAGTTGGCATGGTATCATCATTTCATCCACATAGCATGTGCAAGAAAGTTGAGAGGGTTACGGCAAAAACTGGATGCACTTCGTGTACAAAACGGACAATCTCTTTCAAAGTATGAGGATTTCATACGGAAACTCGTCTGTTACAAAGGGATTTCATTTTTTAAAACTTATTTGAACTCCTGACTTTTTGTGTGTTCAAAATGCACCATTCAAAGCCACATCATCATTTTTCAATCCTTTCTGACTTCATTTGTTATTTTTCATGCATTTACTAATTATTTT
>NC_057796.1:392939586-392943644 GCF_018294505.1 Triticum aestivum
GAACTCCTGACTTTTTATGTGTTCAAAATGCACCATTCAAAGCCAATTATCATTTTTCAATCCTTTCTGACTTCATTTGTTATTTTTCATGCATTTACTAATTATTTTGAGCTATAAGATCCTAAAATTGAAAAGCATTTCAAATGAACTCTGAAAAGGTTGAAAGTTGGCTTGGTATCATCATTTCATCCACATAGCATGTGCAAGAAAGTTGAGAGGGTTACGGCAAAAACTGGATGCACTTCGTGTACAAAACGGACAATCTCTTTCAAAGTATCAGGATTTCATACGGAAACTCGTCTGTTACAAAGGGATTTCATTTTTTAAAACTTATTTGAACTCCTGACTTTTTGTGTGTTCAAAATGCACCATTCAAAGCCACATCATCATTTTTCAATCCTTTCTGACTTCATTTGTTATTTTTCATGCATTTACTAATTATTTTGAGCTATAAGACCCTAAAATTGAAAAGCATTTCAAATGAACTTGAAATCAAAAAACCCTACAAATGAACTCTGGAAAGGTTGAAAGTTGGCATGATATAATCATTTCACCCACATAGCATGTGCTAAAAAGTTGAGAGGGTCCCAGCAAAAGGTGGATGCACTTCGTGAACAAAATTGACAATCTCTTTCGAAGTATCATGGTTTTGGATGAAAACTCATCTGTTACAAAGGGATTTCATTTTCTTGAACTTATTTGAACTCCAGACTTTTTATGTGTTCAATATGAACCATTCAAAGCAGAGACTGATTTTGAATGGTGCATATTCAACACACAAAAAGTCTGTAAAGATCGCCAACCCCAACATAAAAAAATGAGCATAGATGCGCCTATAGAGAGAATTCAACCTAAATTCATAATAAATTTATATGAATTTCAAAGAAATTCACTCTGAATTTAGGTCAAATTCCCTGTATAAGGGCATCTATTTTCATTTTGAGAGGAGCTCAACAAGGCAGAGAGGGACGGGCTTATAAACCGGTGTGAGCGCCCTTCGGTTGGCGAGGTGGGACTAAACTCTGACCGCAACGAGGACCAACCCTTTAGTCCCGGTTTGTGGCACAAACCGGGACTAATGGTCATGGGCCAGGGGCGAGGCGCATTGGTCCCGGTTCGTGCGTGGAACCGGGACCAAAAGGCCCAGACGAACCGGGACCAGTGGCCCACATGGCCCGGCCGGCCCCCTGGGCTCACGAACCGGGACAGTTGCCTCCTTTGGTCCCGGTCGTGAGCGAACCGAGATTAATGGTATTACGAGGGCCGAACCAATGCCCTGTTTTCTACTAGTGCATTGGGCTTCATCCTACAATGACTGCTAGGACATGCGTCTAAATGAGAACAACGACAAAACCACTAATGTTGTTAGCGATGTTGAGATGAAAGATGTCGGGTATTGTTGGGGATATACCCCACGGTATTACCCGGCATCCCATGGAGGCTCGTCATAAGGCTAGTAATGTGGGCCGTAATTCAAACCCGAGGGGGCGACTGAAAGAAGAGGCCGACTCGTGGGTCAGTATTTGGTGAGCCTGCCCAACAAGGAAGCAGTAAGGAATTTTCCCTTACTTGAAGGACAAGATGAATAGGAAATAGACTAAGACATGGGTCGTAGTACGACTCGGACTCTGTTGTAAACTTAGGGCCTCGGCCTATATATAAAGGGGAGCCCCTGAGATAGAGAAGTTAAGTTACAAGCTCTCGAGTACTAGGTTAGCTAAGTCGCACCCTTGTGATCGAGATCCAAGCAATAATCAATCAAGCAGGAAGTAGGCTGTTACCTCCGCCGTGAGGGGCCAAATCTGGGTAAACCCGTGTCTCTCGATTCTGATCAACCCCGTTCAAGCTACTACCTAGCTGCGATGGCCTCATGACTAAGTCCTTTTTCGAGGACATCTGCCGTGACAAAACTACGACAGCTGGTGCCCACCGTGGGGCTATCGCTGGATGGTGTTGAGTTCTTGGAGGGAGCTCCCCCAGGGATCGAGGGATATGCGATCGGCCGCATGACCAAAAGTCATCGCGACAAGCTCTACATCGATGATTCAGGCTGGGGCCCCGAGGCCGACTCAATTGTGTACGTGTACCGGGTTCCCTTCGGCAAGATCCAGGTTTTCATCAGTAAAATCAGTGAATTAGGACCGAGCCGGACATCTGCATCGAAATTGTCGAGCTGGCTCTGTGCACGCTCTCCGGCCGAGCTCAAGCCGTCCGGAATCACGTCTTCGTTGGCTTCACACAGGGAGTCGATCTCGCGGACAACTCCACGTCTGGTGGGGACACCCTCGTCTACTCTGACGGTGAGTCATCGATCGGGGACACTGAGTCAATCCTCCCGTTGCACGATGGTAGGCTTGGGGGCTACTCCGACGATGAGCCGGCTCCAGTCGACCACGGGCTGCTCCATCGAACCACCGTATACATGGCAGGCACTATGCCGGCTCTTAACTCTATGGAAGCACGCGCCGTGATGGGAACCGACACTTCAGCACCGGCTTCGAACGCGGCAGGCCCGATCAAACCGCCGGCTCAAGTCCTCGCAGAGTTGGTGGCCTCATTAACAACGCTCCTGGAGACACCAGTGACTGTGTAAAACTAGGCGGAATGCAATATGGATATAACTAAACTTCACGAGTAGATGGCTAAGGCTCAGGAGGATATCAACACCGAGAACACTCGCATGGTGGAGCTGTAAGCCCAGATTCATGATGAGGTGGAGCGACTGAAGACAGAGGCCTGGCATATGGGCCTATGGTAGAACGCATCTGATGTGGTTCATCAGAGGAGGCACATGAGCCGTCTACCCTCCAATTTTGAGCCCATGCGTTTGTTCAACACGCCGCAAGACACGCCCCGTTCATTTCCAAATTTTGTTTTCACAAGAGACCCGCATAAAGAGTGATAGATAAGTTGAAGCCAATGTATAGAATCCTCCCTCATGCCACTTCCGGAGCGCAATATCCGGACAATCCAGGATGAGCTGAATGGAAAGCATGATTTTGTTGAAAATATGCCCTAGAGGCAATAATAAAGTGGTTATTATTATATTTCCTTAATCATGATAAATGTTGATTATTCATGCTAGAATTATATTGATTGGAAACTTAAGTACATGTGTGAATACATAAGCAAATACCAAGTCCCTAGTATGCCTCTACTAGACCACTACTAGGGAAAAGCCTAGCGGTAGCGCATATTAAAGGCGTACTAATGGCGCGAGGGGGGGGAGGAGGGGGGCACTACTGATACGGCGCCACAGCTAATGCTAACTAGTAGTGCGGGCTTGACGCGCTACTACTATCCTGCATAGCAGTAGCGTGCTGTGGACGCCAGGCGCTACTACTAGACCTTCCTAGCAGCAGCGTGTTTGTTCCACCCGGCGCTACTACTATTGGGAAACGTAGCATGCAATTCCAAAAAAAGAAATCCTACGCTCACGCAAGATCTATCTAGGAGATGCATAGCAACGAGAGGAGAAGAGTGTGTCCATGTACCCTCGTAGATCAAAAGCGGAAGCGTTTGACAACGCGGTTGATGTAGTCGAACTTCTTCTAGATCCGACCGATTAAGCACCGAGTGTACGACACCTCCAAGTTCTCCACATGTTCAGCTTGATGACGTCCCTCGTCCTCTTAATCCAGCAAAGGTGTCGAGGAAGAAGATGATTTCCATCAGCACAATGGCGTGATGACAGTGATGATGAAGTGATCCGCGTAGGGCTTCGCCTAAGCACTACGAAGATATAACCAGAGACGTAAACTGTGAAGGGGGCGCCGCACACGGCTAACAATTATTGATGTGTTCTAGGCGCCCCATCACCAGGATTAGAATAGTTATTTGGATCACGGCGATCACTATATATAGGGCGCGAGGAGATCCTCCCGAACCGGCGCGGCAGCCCACGCGATAAAAACACGAAAAAAAACTCTTCTCCCCCACTCTCGCACTCCACCCCGCAACCGCCCGCATTCCCGGATCCCCGCCGCCGAGCCCCTCCCCCGATCCCCGCCGCCGAGCCCCTCCCCCGATCCCCACGCTGCTTTCGCCCCCCTCCCCCT
>NC_057796.1:392943971-392950369 GCF_018294505.1 Triticum aestivum
GCCGCGCCCCATCCCTGGAGACCCCCGCCGCCGCGGCCCGTCCCCGGAGACCCCCGTCGGCGCCCCCCTAACCGGATCCGGCCGATGCGCCACCCCCGTCCACGAATCCGACTACCGCGCTGCCTCCGCCCCCGGATTCGATCCGCCCGCCGCCTGCCGCCACCATGCAACGACCGTGATGCCGTTTCTTGGACATGGCCGCGCCTCCTGCCTCTGGTGCGCCGCCGTGCCTCCCCTGCCATCCAAGGCTGCCCCAGCCTCGCCTAGCTCCTCCTGCCGGCGACGACCTCCTGCCATGTGCGCCTCCTCCCTGCTCCGCCCCGGCCACGAGCGCCTCCCTGGTTTCTCTGTACGCCGTCGTGCCACCCGCCACCACTGACGGCAATGCCTGACAGTGTACCGCCGTGGCCAACCACCAGCCTCCTCCTGGCCCCCACCTGCTTCGCCCGCCCGTTGCCATGTTGAACTTCTCTTGGAGGCCGCTGTGACCTTCCTGAGTTTGGTGCATATTTGGTTTTTTTTGTTGCTCGACAGTGAGTCACTGTTGATCTCCTTGAGATCTCTCGTTCTTCCTACAAACAATGCCAGGTTCAGTTTTGGTGGCTTGACGCTGCATGCTCTGGGTGCTACTTGAACTGCATGCTGCATCTATGACACCTTCTCCTCCTAGTCCTCAATCAATGGACACAACATGGCTATAATGTTCCTGCTATTCAGATTACTCTGAATTTGTATGGTGGCTTTAAAAAGTTCAGCTCGGCGCCATGTGGGACGCTGCAGAGCTGCCGTGGTGACCATGCTTAGGTGAGGTCGAGGCGCTGGAGTCCGGCGGCGCTGCTGCATGCTGCGTGCTCTTTCTTGCTGAGGTCGGGCAGCTGGAGTGCGGTGGTGTACATGCTCGTCACCCTCGTAGAGTCTGGCGCTGCTCTTGGCTTCATCTTCTTGTTGTTTGTCTAACCGTGAGAGAGAGCATGTATTTTCTCTTCCTGTACACTTACTACTCTAAATAATTGGATCCCGTCAGTAGGTTGGTGTTCTACTAATAATGCAGCGTAATTAACAGTCTACTAGATGAGAAATTGTGTTTGGGTTGCACTGTCGCTAGTGCATTCAGCTTTGCTGAAAGAAAGTTAAAAATTTGGTAACGCTAGAGGTGCTTTGGCATAGTGTTGAGGATATGCATGCAGCCCATACCCTGATGCGTTGACCAAAAATGTTGAATGGCCTTAAGGCCCATTTAGCGTAAAAGAAATTACCTGCAAAAAATTCAAGAAGTTCTATACAGCAAGTCTAGAGACGTACAGTGAGAAGTTCCACTAAAAAAAAATTACGCCAGGTACTACGGTTATGCGTCGTTGGAGGTGAACTTCTATTATGCCTGTATGCGTTCAACTAATGCTAAAAGACATCATTAGAGAAAACTGCATGCCGCAGCCGTGCCCCTTTCCGCAGCACAGCCCATCATTACGTCCGTACACAGCCAGCCACCACGCAACTCGTCCAGCGCGGGTGCAGCACCACTGCTGCTCACATCCTTGACCCCCCTTGCTGTCGTCTTCCAAACTCAGGGCACTAGTCGTGGTAGGTAGCGAGAAGCAAGCAGAAGTCCCGCTGGTTCATCTTAAATGCTGCCTCTACTCCATGTTACGTATAGGGAAACCATGTCTTGTCGGTTCTCTCGATTTTCCTAGATGAGGTTGCAGCTTGAGCTCACTTCAGAAGTTTCAGCTGGAGAAAAAACCAAAAAGTTCAAATTAAAATAACATGGTAGTTTGATGTTTATATACCAAGAAGAAAACTAGCATCATCTAGAAAAAATATGTTAACTCCCGAAGTTCAAATTTGATAACTTGGCTATTTTGAAGAAAATGATATCGGTGCACAAAACAATTCCAGTGAATTTTGCCGTTACTAAAAAATAATAACTAAAAGGAATTGAGTTTTCGCTCAAGTGAACACAAATAAATATGAGCGGTTCTATGTTATAATGAATAATTGAAAAAGCACCAATAAGTCCAGGATTAAAAAAAATGAGCAGTTCAATGTTTATATAAAATTCAGATTTTCCTCGTTATTGAAGAATGAAAACAAGAAGTTAAAAAAAAACAAGTTCAAAATTTCAAAATAGAGCATTTCAACAATCACAAAATAGGATTTTCACAATGTAAAAATAAAACTCTAGAAGTTCAAATTTAAAACGACCGGTTCAATATTTATTACAAAATTAGGATTTTTTCGTTACTACAAAAAATAAATCAAGAAGTCCAAATTACTAAAATAGAGAAGTTCGATATTTATAAAAATCTCAGATTTTCCTTGTTACTAAAGAATAAACATGAAGAACTTCAAATTAAAATAAAGGAGTAGTTCGATGTATATGGAAAACTGGAATTCTTTCTGTTTCTAGGAAAAATAAAAGTAAGAAATTTAATTTTAAGAAAATTGTATGATTCTAAAACCATATATTTTTCTCCGAAGAATAAAACTAATAGAGAAGTTCAAAATTTATAGAAAATTCAGATTTTTCCTCGTTACTAAAGAATAAAATGAAGAAGTTCCGATTTAAATAGGAGAGCGGTTCAATATTTATTACAAAACTAGTATATTTCCGTTACTAGCAATTAAAAACCATGAAGTCCAAATTATAAAAATAGAGAAATTCAATATTTATAAAAAACTCAAGTTTTCCTTGTTACTAAAGAAAAAAAATGAAGAAGTTCAACTTAAAATAAGGGAGTAGTTTGATGTATACAGAAAACTCAAATGCTTCCCGTTTCTAGAAAAAACTAAGAGTATGAAGTTCAATTAAGGAAAAAAAGGTTTGATGCTTATTTAAAAACATTTTTTTCTCGAAGAATATGTGGCCGAAGTTCAACGTGAAAACAGCGCGCAGTTTAATTACTATACAGAATGCGTTTCGGATGAGAATAAAATAATACAAAAGTAAAAGCCTACAATGTTTGTTGCAAGAAGTTCACGTGCTCCACCTGCATGGTTCAAAAATTATATTACGAGACATCCGACCTTCAATTATATGTTAAAAAAGAGTGGAAAAAACAACAACACTTTTGCCATTTTAAAACTGCTCTCAAACGACAACAAATTTGTAATACCTGTCTACATCAAAAAGTTGCTCCTATTCATAAGCTTTCCAACAGTATATTATAAGCTTTCCAACACGTTTTTATGTATTAAAAAAATTCTCTGTTAAAATAAACCTAGAAGTTCAAATTTAAAAAAGGAGCGGCTTGATGTCTATTAGAAATTTGGGTTTTTTTTCCGTTACTAAAATAAATAAAATCAGGAAGTCCGAATTAAAAAGATGAAGAAATTCGATGATTATAGAAACTTAGATTTTCCTCTTTATTAAAGAATAGAAACAAGAAGTTCAACTTTTAATAATAGAGCGCTTCAAAAATTCATAAAAAATAAAGAAATAAAACCAGGAAGTCCATATTAAAAAGATGGAGAAGTTCGATGATTATAGAAAACTCAGATTTTGCTCATTATTAAAAAATAGAAACAAGAAGTTCAAAAATAAAATAACAAGAAGTTCAACTTTTAAAGATAGAGCCCTTCAAAATTCATAAAAAATGATTAAGAAATTCAGATTAATATTCATAAAAAACTTAGATATTTTCACATAACCGAGAGAGGTTCAGATTGATAACTGCTAGAAGTTCATGTACTACATGGTGTGCATTTGGTATTAAAAAATATAAAAGCAAAGGCTAAATTTTTTATTGTTGTTATAAGTTCAAGTCCTCCGACGGAGAAAGTTAAAAAAATTATTGTGAGAGAGGTTTGTACAAAAGAAATATCATTTGTCTAACAGTGACGAATGAATCACAGAAGTTCAACGTTAAAACAGCAGGAAGTTCAACTACTACCGTGAATGAATTTGAGATGAAAAACTTTTAAAATCGTTGCGAGTATAAAAAAAAGATCAACACGGGAAAGTTGCATGTTTATAGCAGTTTTCCACCGGTATATCACTTGCTCAATTCCAGTGAGTGGATGGAGAGCTACGAGGAGTGGATGGAGAGCTACGAGCAAAAAAAGCACGTGAAAAACAGAGTGAAGTTCAAGTAAACATGCCGAGAAGTTCGAGTTCTTCACACGGTGCATTTTAGAAGAATCTGTTTCGTGATAAAGCCAGAACGAATGATCTTGCTGTTTTTGAAATTACTTGAAAACGGCTAGGAATCAGATAGAACCATCAACATGAAAACGTTTCACATTTTCTGTAGCTTTTCAGTGGTATATTATTTGCCCAATTCCGATAAAATTTGTAGAAATTACGGCTAAAATACATTTTTAGCCATTTTCAAAACTGACATAAAACCGTAATGAATTAGGAGAAACAATATATACCAAAAAGTTTCGCATTTCCTCAAGCTTTCTAACTCCATATCATTTACTGCATTCGGACGGACAGTTAAAAAATTAGGTCAAAAATACGAACTCGGTGAAATTTGTACCGTTTTCTAAATTACTCGTAAACCGTTCAAAATTAGGAAACACTTTCAACATGAAAAATTAGCGCATTTTCATAAGCTTTTCAACGCAATACCATTTTCCTCAATTAGATTAGCCATTTTGAAATGACATCGAAAATACGAACTCGACTGTTCGGATTCCGATATTTTACGATTTTCCAAATTACTCTTTAACCATAGGGAACTAGAGAAAACTTTTAACATGTCGCAGGAGTGGTTTTGCAGCTTCTTTCCAACGCCATATTATTTTCCTCATTCCGATAAACGGTTTAGAAATACGATCAAAAATACGATTCACGTTTTTTGTATGAATAAAAAATGGTTTTCAAAATTGCTCTTAAACCACTTACATTTTGTCAAAAATTTAAATTGGGTCATGATACTGGTGTCCATAGCTTTCCAACGGTATATCGCAAGCCGGAAGTTCAACCTAGCATTGGGAGAAGTTCAGGTCGAACAACTCAGGCAGTAAAATTGCAAAAACGCAATTTCATCACAACCTGAGAGCATAATCCGTCAACGAGTGAGATTCCTATTTAAAACCGGTATTTAGTTGCTAAAAAACAATTTTAGATTACACTAACATCATATAGAACATGACTAACCAAAATAATTCGCGGGGGAAGCCACGGTTGAGAAGATAGCCTGAAGGTCGGGTCCGTAGAGAGAGAAGTTCAGGCGCGTTACTCAGGCAGATCAGGTGTATATATATATATATATATAGGAAAATCATTGCTTTCAACCGACCGAAAAGATGACTCGCATCAACCGCCTTCTACGCACGCCACGCGTCACGGTGGGCCCGCCAGCTGCCCAACCTTATCACCTCGTCTCCCGTGGTCACGAGAACCACTCATTATTTTGAACAAGCTCGATCCCTATTTTTGTCCCGCACCTCCTGCCAGCTCTCTCCGCCATGGCTCCGCCCAAGCTCTGCTTTCGAGTCCACAGTCAAGTGGGCTCGCCGGCGGCTGCAACGCATTCCTCGTTGCAGCACCACTCATTTTTTCATAGAGCTGGATCCCCTGTTTGTCCCTCACCTCTCGCCATGGCTATTCCCCAAGCTCTCTCCACCATTGCTGTTGCCCAAGCTCTCTCTGCCATGGCCTACTGCCCAAGCTCCAAGCACTGCTTCCCAAGTTCAACACGCCGGTGTTGCAATGCGGCTCGTCGGCGTGCTGCAACGCAGCCTCGTTTTTTGTGTCTTGTCTTGCTGGCGTTGCAATGCATCGCTCATCGACGGTCTGCAGGCGCTGCGACATGGAGATCGTCGGCTGCTGCCGGTTGTGCAACACAGCCTCGTCGTTGACTCGATGCTACAATGCGTGCTCGTCGGTGATTCCCTGCTGCGACACGGCGCTCGTCGGTGCCGACTGCCGATGCTGTGAAGCGGAGCACGTCGGCGTTAGCGACGCTGCTATGCAGCACTCGCGAGGCTGCGCTGCACTGGGGTGCTGCGACCAGAGAATCTCGTCGGCGACCGAAGCTGTAATGCAACGTGTTCTGCTGCCCGCCGGCGGCGGAGCTGTAATGCAACATGGGCGCAGCTGCAACGCGCGGATCTCACCGGCGGCGGAGCTGCAATGCTACTCGTGTGGCGCCACGACTTCCTGATCTCGCCGGCGAAGGAAACTGCAATGCAACGGGCTGTTTTTGCTGTGGAGGATTTGACCCGTGGTGCATGGCCGGTGCAGGTACTTACACGGGAGGAGGGGAGGACCAGGTTGTTGACGACGAGCGACGGACGACGGAGTCAATTTCAGGCTTGGAAAGAGGAAGGATGCACGTGGTCTAGCTGGCTTAAATCAAACGGCTGCGCGCCTTTCATCGAGCGGCTAGCTAGGCGGTTTAGAATTTGACTCCTGTCAACCGGATGACGCGTAGCACTGGCCATATATA
>NC_057796.1:392950793-392970108 GCF_018294505.1 Triticum aestivum
TTACAAACGTAAAAACATAGTGTAAAATACACATAAACTGCAAATTTTCTTGTCTTATGCCCTATATTTTTATTTTTTATGCCAAATTTTACGTAGTGAATCAATAAGAATGTAACTATTTGAATTCCAAACGTAATTTAATTATGAAATGATCGTAAGATTACCTCGGGTGAAGAATAATTTATTCTGCATCCTGGGTGATGAATAGTAACACTATATATATACATACATATATATATATATATATATAGGTGGGAGGGGGAGGGGAGCAGCCTTGGGCGCCCCAAGTTGGAGGAATCCTACTTGGGGGCCTCCTCCAATTCGGCCTCCCCCCTTTCTTCTTTAGTCGGAGAGAAAAGGGAAGGGGGAAGGAGAGAAGGAAGGGGGGCCGAACCCCTTCCCCTCCTTATCCTATTCGGCCACATGCCTAAGGGGGGGGAGTCACCCCTTGTGGGCTGATGTGCTCCCCTCTTATGGCCCATATGGCCCATATCTTCCCCCCGGGGGTTCCGGTACCCCCCGGTACTCTGATAAATACCCGATACTGTCCGGAACACTTCCGGTGTCCGAATACTATCATCCTATATATCAGTCTTTACCTCTCGACCATTTCAAGACTCCTCCTCATGTCCATGATCTCATCCGGGACTCTGAACAACATTCGGTCACCAAATCACATAACTCATATAATACTAAATCGTTATCGAATGTTAAGCGTGCGGACCCTACGGGTTCGAGAACTATGCAGACATGACCGGGACACCTCTCCTGTCAATAACCAACAGCGGAACCTAGATGCTCATATTGGTTCCTACATATTCTACGAAGATCTTTATCGGTCGAACCGTTATGACAACATACGTTATTCCCTTTGTCATCGGCATGTTACTTGCCCGAGATTCGATTGTCGGTATCTTCATACCTAGTTCAATCTCGTTACCGGCAAGTCTATTTACTCGTTCCATAATACATCATCCTGCAACTAACTCATTAGTCACTTTGCTTGCAAGGCTTCTTATGATGTGTATTATCGAGAGGGCCCAGAGATAGCTCTCCGATACTCGGAGTGACAAATCCTAATCTCGATCTATGCCAACCCAACAAACACCTTCGGAGATACCTATAGAGCATCTTTATAATCACCCAGTTACGTTGTGACGTTTGATAGCACACAAGGTATTCCTCCAGTATTCGGGAGTTGCATAATCTCATAGTCAAATGAATATGTATATGGCATGACGAAAACAATAGCAATAAAACTAAACGATCAATATGCTAAGCTAACGGATGGGTCTTGTCCATCACATCATTCTCCTAATGATGTGATCCCGTTCATCAAATGACAACACATGTCCATGGTTAGGAAACTTAACCATCTTTGATTAACGAGCTAGTCCAGTAGAGGCTTACTAGGGACACGGTGTTTTGTCCGCGTATCCACACATGTATCAAGTTTCCGGTTAATACAATTCTAGGATGAATAATAAACATTTATCATGATATAAGGAAATATAAAATGACAATACTATGGATAATATATCAATCTTTATGTCTCGACCATTTCAAGACTCCTCGTCATGTCCGTGGTATCATTGGGGACTCCGAACAACCTTCGGTCATCAAATCACATAAACTCATAATACAAATCGTTATCGAACGTTAAGCATGTGGACCCTACGGGTTCGAGAACTATGTAGACATGACTGAGACACATCTCTGGTCAATAAACGATAGCGGAACCTGGATGCTCATATTGGCTCCTACATATTCTACGAAGATCTTTATCGGTCAAACCGCATAACAACATACGTTGTTCCCTTTGTCATCGGTATGTTACTTGCCCGAGAATCAATTGTCGGTATCCTCATACCTAGTTCAATCTCATTACCGACAAGTATCTTTACTCGTTCTGTAATGCATCATCCCGTAACTAACTCATTAGTCACATTGCTTGCAAGGCTTATAGTGATGTGCCTTACCGAGAGGGCCTAGAGATACCTCTCTGATACTCGGAGTGAGAAATCCTAATCTCGATCTATGCCAACTCAACAAACACCATCGTGTAGACCATCTTTATAATCACCCAGTTACGTTGTGATGTTTGATAGTACACAAGGTGTTCCTCCCATATTCAGGAGTTGCATAATCTCATAGTCAGAGGAACATGTATAAGTCATGAAGAAAGCAATAGCAATAAAACTAAATGATCATTATGCTAAGCTAACGGATGGGTCTTGTCCATCACATCATTCTCTAATGATGTGATCACGTTCATCAAATGACAACACATGTCTATGGCTAGGAAACTTAACCATCTTTGATTAACGAGCTAGTCAAGTAGAGGTATACTAGGGACACTCTGTTTTGTCTATCTATTCACACTTGTATCGAGTTTCCGGTTAACACAATTCTAGCATGAATAATAAAAATATATCATGATATAAGGAAATATAAATAACAACTTAATTATTGCCTCTAGGGCATATTTCCTTCAGTCTCCCACTTGCACTAGAGTCAATAATTTAGTGCACGTCGCCATGTGATTTAACACCAATAGTTCACATCGTCATGTGATTTAACACTCTATAGTTCACATCGCCATGTGATTAACACCAAAGAGTACTAAGGTGTGACCATGTTTTGGTTGTGAGAGAGGTTTAGTCAATGGGTCTGCCACATTCAGATCCATATGTATTTTGCAAATTTCTATGTCTATAATGCTCTGTACGGAGCTACTCTAGCTAAATGCTCCCACTTTCATTATGTATCCAGATTGAGACTCAGAGTCATCCAGATCGGTGTCAAAGCTTGCATCGACGTAACTCTTTACGACGAACTCTTTATCACCTCCATAACCGAGAAATATTTCCTTAGTCCTCTAAGGATAATTTTGACCAATGTCCAGTGATCTACTTCTAGATCACTCTTGTACTCCCTTGCCAAACTCAGGGCAGGGTATACAATAGGTCTGGTACACAGCATGGCATACTTTATAGAACCTATGGCCGAGGCATAGGGAATGACTTTCATTCTCTCTCTATATTCTGCCGTGGTCGGGCTTTGAGTCTTACTCAACTTCACACCTTGCAACACAGGCAAGAACTCCTTCTTTGACTGTTCCATTTTGAACTACTTCAAAATCTTGTCAAGGTATGTACTCATTGAAAAAAACTTATCAAGCATCTTGATCTATCTCTATAGATCTTGATGCTCAATATGTAAGCAGCTTCACCGAGGTCTTTCTTTGAAAAACTCCTTTTAAATAATCCTTTATGCTTTCCAGAAAATTCTACATTATTTCCGATCAACAATATGTCATTCACATATACTTATCAGAAAGGCTGTAGTGCTCCCACTCACTTTTTGTAAATACATGCTTCACTGCAAGTCTGTATAAAACTATATGCTTTGATCAACTCATCAAAGCGTATATTCCAACTCCAAAATGCTTGCACAAGTCCATAGATGGATCGCTGGAGCTTTGCGCACTTTGTTAGCACCTTTAGGATTGACAAAACCTTCTGGTTGCATCATATACAACTCTTCTTTAATAAATCCATTAAGGAATGCAGGTTTGACATCTATTTGCCAGACTTCATAAAATGCGGCAATTGCTAACATGATTCGTACAGACTTAAGCATCGATACGAGTGAGAAAATCTCATGGTAGTCAACACCTTGAACTTGTCGAAAAACCTTTTTCGACAATTCGAGCTTTGTAGATAGTAACACTACTATCAGCGTCTGTCTTCCTCTTGAAGATCCATTTTATTCTCTATGGCTTGCCGATCGGGCAAGTCAACCAAAGTCCATACTTTGTTCTCATACATGGATCCTATCTCAGATTTCATGGCCTCAAGCCATTTTGCGGAATCTGGGCTTATCATCGCTTCCTCATAGTTTGTAGGTTCGTCATGGTCAAGTAACATGACTTGTAGAACAGGATTACCGTACCACTCTGGTGGGGACCTTACTCTAGTTGACCTACGAGATTTGGTAGTAACTTGATCTGAAGTTTCATGATCATCATCATTAGGTTCCTCACTAATTGGTGTAGGCATCACTGAAACTGATTTCTGTGACGAACTACTTTCCAATTCGGGAGAAGGTACAATTACCTCATCAAGTTCTACTTTCCTCCCACTCACTTCTTTCGAGAGAAACTCCTTCTCTAGAAAGGATCCATTCTTAGCAACAAAGATCTTGCCTTTGGATCTGTGATAGAAGGTGTACCCAACATTTTCTTTTGGGTATCCTATGAAGACGCACTTCTCCGATTTGGGTTCGAGCTTATCATGTTGAAGCTTTTTCACATAAGCATTGCAGCCCCAAACTTTAAGAAATGACAGCTTAGGTTTCTTGCCAAACCATAGTTCATACGGTGTCGTGTCAACGGATTTAGATGGTGCCCTATTTAACGTGAATGCAGTTGTCTCTAATGCATAACCCCAAAACGATAGTGGTAAATCGGTAAGAGACATCATAGATCGCACCATATCTTATAAAGTACGGTTACGACGTTCGGGCACACCATTATGCTGTGGTGTTCCAGGTGGCAGGAGTTTGTGAAACTATTCCACATTGTTTTAATTGAAGACCAAACTCGTAACTCAAATATTCGCCTCCGCGATCAGATCATAGAAACTTTGTTTTCTTGTTACGATGATTTTCCACTTCACTCTGAAATTTTGTGAACTTTTCAAATGTTTCAGACTTACGTTTCATCAAGTAGATATACCCATATCTGCTCAAATCATCTGTGAAGGTCAGAAAATAACGATACCCGCCGCGAGCCTCAATACTCATCGGACCGCATACATCGGTATGTATTATTTCCAATAAGTCAGTGGCTCGCTCCATTGTTCCGGAGAACGGAGTATTAGTCATCTTGCCCATGAGGCATGGTTCGCAAGCATCAAATGATTCATAATCAAGTGATTCCAAAAGTCCATTCGCATGGAGTTTCTACATGCGCCTTACACCAATATGACCTAAACGGCAGTGCCACAAGTATGTTGCACTATCATTATCAACTTTGCATCTTTTGGCATCAATATTATGGATATGTGTATCACTACGATCGAGATTCAATAAACCATTTATATTAAGTGTATGACCATAGAAGGTTTTATTCATGTAAATAGAACAACAATTATTCTTTGACTTAAATGAATAATCGTATTGCAATAAACATGATCCAATCATATTCATGCTCAACGCAAACACCAAATAACATTTATTTTAGGTTCAACACTAATCCCAATGGTAAAGGGAGTGTGCGATGGTGATCTTATCAACCTTGGAATCACTTCCAACACACATCATCAGCTTGCCTTTAACTAGTCTCTGTTTATTTTGCAACTCCTGTTTCGAGTTACTACTCTTAGTAACTGAACTAGTATTAAATACCGAGGGGTTGCTATAAACACTAGTAAAGTACACATTAATAACATGTATATCACATATACCTTTGTTCACTTTGCCATCCTTCTTATCCTCCAAGTATTTGGGGTAGTTCCGCTTTCAGTAACCATTTCTTTTGCAGTAGAAGCACTCAGTTTCAGGCTTGGGTCTTGCTTTGGGCTTCTTCATGTGAGTGGCAACTTGCTTGCCATTCTTCTTGAAGTTCCCTTTCTTTCCCTTGCCCTTTTACTTGAAACTAGTGGTCTTGTCAACCATCAACACTTGATGCTTTTTCTTGATTTCTACCTTTGCTGATTTCAGCATCGCGGAGAGCTTGGGAATCGTTTGCATTATCCTTTGCATATTATAGTTCATCACGAAGTTCTAGTAACTTGGTTGTAGTGACTAGAGAACTCTGTCAATCACTATCTTATCTGGAAGATTAACTCCCATTGATTCAAGTGATTATAGTACCCAGACATTCCGAGCACATGCTTACTAGCTAAGCTATTCTCCTCCATCTTGTAGGCAAAGTACTTTGTCAGAGGTCTCATACCTCTTAACATGGGCATGAGTCCGAAATACCAATTTCAACTCTTGGAACATCTCATATGCTCCATGTCGTTCAAAACATTTTTGAAGTCCCGGTTCTAAGCCGTAAAGCATGGTGCACTAAACTATCAAGTAGTCATCATACCGAGCTTGTCAAACGTTCATAACGTCTGCATCTGCTCCTGCAATAGGTCTATCACCTAGCGGTGCATCAAGGACATAATTCTTCTGTGCAGCAATGAGGATCGCGGACCAAGTCTGCATCATTGCTACTATCATCTTTGAACTTATTTTGCTCTAGGAACATATAAAAAATAAACGGGGAGCTACACGCGAGCTATTGATCTACAACATAGATATTCTAATACTATCAGGACTAAGTTCATGATAAATTAAAGTTCAATTAATCATATTATTTAAGAACTCCCACTTAGATAGACATCCCTCTAGTCATCTAAATGAGCACGTGATCCATATCAACTAAACCATGTCCGATCATCACGTGAGATGGAGTAGTTTGCAATGGTGAACATCACTATGTTGATCATATCTACTATATGATTCACGTTCGACCTTTCGGTCTCAGTGTTCCGAGGCCATATCTGCATATGCTAGGCTCGTCAAGTTTAACCCGAGTATTCTGCATGTGCAAAACTGGCTTGCACCCATTGTATGTGAACGTAGAGCTTATCACACCCGATCATCACGTGGTGTCTCAGCACGAAGTACTGTCGCAACGGTGCATACTCAGGGAGAACACTTATACCTTGAAATTTTAGTAAGGGATCATCTTATAAAGCTACCGTTGTACTGAGCAAAATAAGATGCATAAAGGATAAACATCACATGCAATCAATATAAGTGATATGATATGGCCATCATCATCTTGTGCCTTTGATCTCCATCTCCAAAGCACCGTCATGATCACCATCGTCACCGGCTTGACACCTTGATCTCCATCGAAGCATCGTTGTCGTCTCGCCAACTATGGCTTCTACGACTATCGCTACTGCTTAGTGATAAAGTAAAGCAATTACATGGCGATTGCATTTAATACAATAAAGCGACAACCATAAGGCTCCTGCCAGTTGCCGATAACTTTTAAAAAACATGATCATCTCGTATAAAAATTTAGATATCATCACGTCTTGACCATATCACATCACAGCAAGCCCTGCAAAAACAAGTTAGACGTCCTCTACTTTGTTGTTGCATGTTTTACGTGGCTGCTACGGGCTTAGCAAGAACCATTCTTACCTATGATTCAACACCACAACGATTTTTCGTCAAGTGTGCTATTTTAACCTTCAACAAGGACCGGGCGTAGTCACACTCGATTCAACTAAAGTTGGAGAAACACACACCCACTAGCCACATGTGTGCGAAGCACGGCGGTAGAACCAGTCTCATGAACGCGGTCGTGTAATGTCGGTCTGGGCCGCTTCATCCAATAATACCGCCGAATCAAAGTATGACATGCTGGTAAGCAGTATGACTATTATCGCCCACAACTCTGTGTGTTATACTCGTGCATATAACATCTAAGCATAGACCTGGCTCGGATGCCACTGTTGGGGAACGTAGTATTTCAAAAAATTTGCCTACGATCACGCAAGATCTATCTAGGAGAAGCATAGCAACGAGCGGGGAGAGTGTGTCCACGTACCCTCGTAGACCGAAAGCGGAAGCGTTTAGTAACGCGGTTGATGTAGTCGAACGTCTTTGCGAACCAACCGATCAAGTACCGAACGCACAACACCTCCGCGATCTGCACACGTTCAGCTCGGTGACGTCCCTTATACTCTTGATCCAGCTGAGGCCGAGGGAGAGTTTCGTTAGCACGATGGCGTGGTGACGGTGATGATGAAGTTACCGGTGCAGGGCTTCGCCTAAGCACTACCACGATATGACCGAGGTGTAAAACTGTGGAGGGGGGCACCGCACATGGCTAAAGATCAACTTGTGTGTCTATGGGGTGCCCCCTCCCCCGTATATAAAGGAGGGGAGGAGCAGGCCGGCCGGCCCTAGGGGGCGCGCCCAAGGAGGGGAGTCCTACTAGGACTCCAAGTCATAGTAGGATTCCACCAGGAGGGAGAGAGGGGGAAGGAAGGAGAGGGAGAGGGAGTAGGAAAGGGGGGTGCCGCCCCCTTCCTTTGTCCAATTCGGACTCCAAGGGGGGGTGCGGCCTGCCCTGGCTGCCCTCCTCTCTCTCCAATAGGGCCCATGGTGGCCCATTAGTTCCCCCAGGGGGTTCCGGTAACCCCTCCGGCACTCTGGTTTTACCCGAAACTATCCGGAACACTTCCAGTGTCCGAATAACATGGTCCAATATATCAATCTTTATGTCTCGACCATTTCGAGACTCCTCGTCATGCCCGTGATCTCATCTGGGACTCCGAACAACCTTCGGTCATCAAATCACATTGAAAACTCAAAATACAAATCGTCATCGAACGTTAAGTGTGCGGACCCTACGGGTTCGAGAACTATGTAGACATGACTGAGACACATCTCCGGTCAATAACCAATAGCGGAACTTGGATGCACATATTGGCTCCTACATATTCTACGAAGATCTTTATCTGTTAAAGCGCATAACAACATATGTTGTTCCCTTTGTCATCGGTATGTTACTTTCCCGAGATTCGATCGTCGGTATCCTCATACCTAGTTCAATCTCGTTACCGGCAAGTCTCTATACTCGTTTCGAATGCATCATCCCGTAACTAACTCATTAGTCACATTGCTTGCATGGCTTATAGTGATGTGCATTACCTAGAGGGCCTAGAGATACCTCTCCGATACTCAGAGTGACAAATCCTAATCTCGATCTATGCCAACTCAACAAACACCATCGGACACACCTGTAGAGCATCTTTATAATGACCCAGTTACGTTGTGACGTTTGATAGCACACAAGGTGTTCCTCCAGTATTCGGGAGTTGCATAATCTCATAGTCAGAAGAACATGTATAAGTCATGAAGAAATCAATAGCAATAAAACTAAACGATCATTATGCTAAGCTAACGGATGGGTCTTGTCCATCACATCATTCTCTAATGATGTGATTCCATTCATCAAATGACAACACATGTCTATGGCTAGGAAACTTAACCATCTTCGATTAGCGAGCTAGTCAAGTAGAGGCATACTAGGGACACTCTGTTTTGTCTATGTATTCACACATGTATCAAGTTTCCGGTTAATACAATTCTAGCATGAATAATAAACATTTATCATGATATAAGGAAATATAAAAAACAACTTTATTATTGCCTCTAGGGCATATTTCCTTCAATTTGGACACCGGAATGGTTTCGGGAAGTATCGGATAAGTTTTGGAGTACCGGGAGGTTACCGGAAACCCCCGGGGAAGTATTGGGCCTTAATGGGCTTTAGTGGAAAGTTGAGAAGGGCCACAAGAGGAGGCAGCGCCCCCCCCCCATGGCAAGTCCGGATTGGACTAGGGAGGGGGCGCCCCCTCTTTCCTTCTCCCTCTCTTCCTCCTTCCCTCTCTCCCCCTCTTGGAAAAAGGAAGGGGACTCCAACTAGGATTGGGAATCCTAGTTGGACTCCCCTATGGCGCACGCCCCCCTTGGCCGGCCAGCTCCTCCCCCCTCCTTTATATACGTGGGAAGGGGGCACCCCAAAGACACACCAAGTGTTCTCTTAGCCGTGTGCGGTGCCCTGCTACCTCTTGAGCACTGCGTTGGTTTTCCCTTGAAGAGGAAAGGGTGATGCAGCAAAGTAGCGTAAGTATTTCCCTCAGTTTTGAGAACCAAGGTATCAATCCAGTAGGAGTCCACGCGCGAGTCCCTCGCACCTATACAAACAAACAAGAACCTCGAAACCAATGCGATAAAGGGGTTGTCAATCCCTTCACGGTCACTTACGAGAGTGAGATCTGATAGAGATGATATGATAATATTTTTGGTATTTTTATGATAAAGATGCAAAGTAAAATAAACGGAAATAGAAATAGCAAAGTGTGGGAAGATTATTATGATGGCAAATAGACCCGGGGGCCATAGGTTTCACTATTGGCTTCTCACAAGATAGCATAAGTATTGCGACGGGTAAACAAATTACTGTTGAGCAATTGATAGAATTGAGCATAGTTATGAGAATATCTAGGTATGATCATGTATATAGCCATCATGTCCGCGAAGAGTAGACCGACTCCTGCCTGCATCTACTACTATTACTCCACACATCGACCGCTATCCAACATGCATCTAGAGTATTAAGTTCATGAAGAACAGAGTAATGCATTAAGAAAGATGACATGATCTAGAGGGATAAACTCAAGCAATATGATATAAACCCCATCTTTTTATACTCGATGGCAACAATACAATACGTGCCTTGCTGCCCCTACTGTCACTGGGAAAGGACACCGCAAGATTGAACCCAAAGCTAAGCACTTCTCCCATTGCAAGAAAGATCAATCTAGTAGGCCAAACCAAACTGATAATTCAAAGAGACTTGCAAAGATAACCAATCATACATAAAAGAATTCAGAGAAGATTCAAATATTGTTCATAGATAATCTTGATCATAAACCCACAATTCATCGGATCTCGACAAACACACTGCACAAGTAGATTACATCGAATAGATCTCCACAAGAGAGGGGGAGAACCTTGTATTGAGATCCAAAAAGAGACAAGAAGCCATCTAGCTAATAACTATGGAGCCGAAGGTCTGAGGTAAACTACTCACACTTCATCGGAGAGGCTATGGTGTTGATGTAGAAGCCCTCCGTGATCAATGCCCCCTCCAGCGGAGCGCCCGAAAAAGGCCCCAAGATGGGATCTCACGGGTACAGAAGGTTGCGGCGGTGGAAATAGGGTTTTGGCTCTGTATCTGATGTTTTCCGGGTACATGGGTATATATAGGAGGAAGAAGTACGTCGGTGGAGCAACGAGGGGCCCACGAGGGTGGAGGGCGCGCCTGGGGGGGGGGGGGTAGGCGCGCCCCCTACCTCGTGCCTTCCTCGTTCGTTGCTTTGCGTAGACTCCAAGTCCTTTGGATCACGTTTGTTCCGAAAATCACGTTCCCGAAGGTTTCATTCCGTTTGGACTCTGTTTGATATTCTTTTTCTGCGAAACACTGAAACGGGCAAAAAATAGCAATTTGGGCTGGGCCTCCGGTTAATAGGTTAGTCCCAAAAATAATATAAAAGTGTATAATAAAGCCCAATAAACATCCAAAACAGAATATAATATAGCATGGAACAATAAAAAATTATAGATACGTTGGAGACGTATCAAGCATCCCCAAGCTTAATTCCTGCTCGTCCTCGAGTAGGTAAATGATAAAAACAGATTTTTTGATGTGGATGCTACTTGGCATGGTTTTTAATGTAACCCTCTTAATTATGGTATGAATATTCATATCCGAAAGATTCAAGATAATGGTTTAATATTGGCATAAAAGTAATAATACTTCAAGCATACTAACTAAGCAATTATGTCTTCTCAAAATAACATGGCCAAAGAAAGTTTATCCCTACAAAATCATATAGTTTGGTTATACTCCATCTTCGTCACACAAAATACTCAAATCATGCACAACCCCGGTTTCAGCCAAGCAATTGTTTCATACTTTAGAATTTTCAAACTCTTTCAACTTTCACGCAATACATGAGCGTGAGCCATGGACATAGCACTATGGTGGAATAGAATAATGATAGGGGTTATGTGGAGAAGACAAAAGGGAGAAGATCGTCTCACATCAACTAGGCGTATCAATGGGATATGGAGATGCCCGTCAATAGATATCAATGTGAGGAGTAGGGATTGCCATGCAACAGATGCACTAGAGCTATAAATGTATGAAAGCTCAACAAAATGCAACTAAGTGGGTGTGCATCCAACTTGCTTGCTCACGAAGACCTAGGGCATTTGAGGAAGCCCATTGTAGGAATATACAAGCCAAGTTCTATAACGAAAAAATCCCACTAGTATATGAAAGTGACAAAACAAGAGACTCTCTATCATGAAGAACATGGTGCTACTTTGAAGCACAAGTATGAAATAGGATAGTAGCATTGCCCCTTTATATTTTCTCTTTTTTTCGGGCCTCTTTTTTTGGCCTTTTTTTGGGACAATGCTCTATGAATGATGATCATCACACTTCTATTCATTTACAACTCAATGATTACAACTCGATACTAGAACAAAGTATGACTCTATATGCATGCCTCTGGCGGTGTACCGGGATGGGCAATGATTCAAGAGTGACATGTATGAAATAATATGCATGGTGGCTTTGCCACAAGTACGATGTCAACTACATGATCATGCAAGGCAATATGACAATGATGAAACGTGTCATGATAAACGGAACGGTGGAAATTTGCATGGCAATATATCTCGGAATGGCTATGGAAATGCCATAATAGGTAGGTATGGTGGCTGTTTTGAGGAAGATATAAGGAGGTTTATGTGTGATAGAGCTTATCATATCACGGGGTTTGGATGCACTGGCGAAGTTTGCGCTAACACTCAAGGTGAGAAAAGGCAATGCACGGTACCGAAGAGGCTAGCAATGATGGAAGGGTGAGAGTGCGTATAATCCATGGACTCAACATTAGTCATAAAGAACTCACATACTTATTGCAAAAATCTACAAGTCATCAAAACCAAGCACTACATGCATGCTCCTAGGGGGGAGGTTGGTAGGAGTTAACCATCGCGCGCCGCCGACCTCCACAGAAGGGATGACACTCAAAGAACATCTCATGTTTCAAATTTGTTACATAACGTCTACCATACGTGCATGCTACGGGATTTGCAAACTTCAACACAAGTATTTCTCAATTTCACAACTACTCAACTAGCACAACTTTAATATTACTACCTCCATATCTCAAAACAATCATCAAGCATCAAACTTTTCTTAGTATTCAACGCACTCATAAGAGAATTTTTTCTAAAGTTGAATACCTCATATATTAGGATTAATTTCATGATTAAAGCAAATTACCATGCTGTTTTGTAGGACTCTCAAAATAATATAAGTGAAGCATGAGAGAACAATAGTTTCTATAAAACAAATCCACCACCGTGCTCTAAAAGATATAAGTGAAGTACTAGAGCAAAAACTATATAGCTCAAAAGATATAAGTGAAGCACATAGAGTATTCTAATAAATTCCGAATCATGTGTGTCTCTCTTAAAAGGTGTGTACAGCAAGGATGATTGTGGTGAACTAAAAAGAAAAGAATCAAATCATACAAGACGCTCCAAGCAAAACACATATCATGTGGTGAATAAAAATATAGCCGCAAGTAAAGTTACCGATGGACGAAGACGAAAGAGGGGATGCCTTCCGGGCATCCCCAAGCTTTGGCTTTTTGGTGTCCTTAGATTATCTTGGGGTGCCATGGGCATCCCCACTCTTAGGCTCTTGCCACTCCTTGTTCCAAAATCCATCAAATCTTTTACCCAAAACTTGAAAACTTCACAACACAAAACTTAACAGAAAATCTCATAAGCTCCGTTAGCGAAAGAAAACAAAACACCACTTCAAGGTACTGTAATGAACTCATTCTTTATTTATATTGGTGTTAAACTTACTGTATTCCAACTTCCCTATGGTTTATAAACTATTTTACTAGCCATAGATTCATCAAAATAAGCAAACAACACACGAAAAACAAAATCTGTCAAAAAGAGAACAGTCTGTAGTAATCTGTAACTAACGCAAACTTCTGGAACGCAAAAAATTCCACCAAATTAGGAAGTTCTAGGTAATTTGTTTATTGATCTACTGCAAAAAGAATCAACTTATCATGTTCCTGTGATTTATGAAAACTAATCTCGTGCGCGCAAAGTTTCTGTTTTTTTACAGCATGATCAAATAACTATCACCGTAGGTTATCCTAACGGTTTTACTTGGCACAAACACTAACTAAAACACAAAAATGAATCTAACCAGAGGCTAGATCAAATATTTATTCCTAAACAGAAGCAAAAAGCAAAAAACTAAAATAAAATTGGGTTGCCTCCCAACAAGCGCTATCGTTAACACCCCTAGCTAGGCATTGAGATTTCGATGGTGCTCACAGGAAAGACAAGCATCGAAGCGCAAAGAGAGCATCATGAAACACATGAAAAACACATCTAAGTCTAACATACTTCCTATGCATAGGCATCTTATAAGCAAACACATTGTCATAGCAAGCAAAAACTAGCATATGCAAGGAAGCGGAAAGAAACAATAGCAATCTCAACATAACGAGAGGTAATTTATTATCATGAAAATTTATACAACCATATTTTCCTCTCTCATAATAATTACATGTGGGATCATAAGAAAATTCAACAAAATAGCTATCACATGAAATATTTTCAACACGATCCACATGCATGCAAAGTTGACACTCCTCCAAAATAGTGGGATTAACATTACTAAAGTCATGACCTCTCCAAACCCACTTTTATCAAAAATACCATAAGATTGAACATTCTCCAAATATGTGGGATCTAAAGTTGACACTCTTCCAAAACCACTTTCAATAATATTGCAAACACTATTATCAATCTCATGTTCATCATGGGGCTTAAATAAATTTTCAAGATCATAAGAAGAATCACCCCAATCATGATCATTGCAACAAGTAGAGGACATAGCAAAACTAGCATCCCCAAGCTTAGGGTTTTGCATATTATTAGCACAATTTACTTCAATAGAATTTATAATAAAATCATTGCAATCATGCTTTTTATTCAAAGATCTATCGTGAATCTCTTCATAAAGTACTTCATCACAATTTTGAGATTCACGAATTTCAAGCAAAACCTCATAAAGATAATCTAGTGCACTCAACTCACTAGCAATAGGTTCATCATAATTGGATCTCTTAAAGAGATTAGCAAGTGGATGAGGATCCATAAACTTTTAGCAAGCGAAGATGCAAGCAAAAAGAAAGCACATGGTAACGCAAGATCGAATGGACGAAGGGCGAATAAAACGGCAAGGGTGAAGTGGGGGAGAGGAAAACGAGAGGCAAATGGCAAATAATGTAATGCGAGGGATAAGAGTTTGTGATGGGTACTTGCTATGTCTTGACTTGTGCGTAGACTCCCCGGCAACGGCGCCAGAAATACTTCTTTCTACCTCTTGAGCATTGCGTTAGTTTTCCCTTGAAGAGGAAAGGGTGATGCAGCAAAGTAGCGTAAGTATTTCCCTCAGTTTTGAGAACCAAGGTATCAATCCAGTAGGAGTCCACGCACGAGTCCCTCGCACCTACACAAACAAACAAGAACCTCGAAACCAACGCGATAAAGGGGTTGGCAATCCCTTCATGGTCACTTACGAGAGTGAGATCTGATAGAGATGATAGGATAATATTTTTGGTATTTTTATGATAAAGATGCAAAGTAAAATAAACGGAAATAGAAATAGCAAAGTGTGGGAGGATTAATATGATGGCAAATAGACCCGGGGGCCATAGGTTTCACTAGTGGCTTCTCTCAAGATAGCATAAGTATTGCGACGGGTAAACAAATTACTGTCGAGCAATTGATAGAATTGAGCTTAGTTATGAGAATATCTAGGTATGATCATGTATATAGCAATCATGTCCGCGACAAGTAGACCGACTCCTGCCTGCATCTACTACTATTACTCCACACATCGACCACTATCCAGCATGCATCTAGAGTATTAAGTTCATGAAGAACAGAGTAATGCACTAAGAAAGATGACATGATGTAGAGGGATAAACTCAAGCAATATGATGTAAACCCCATCTTTTTATCCTCGATGGCAACAATACAATACGTGCCTTGCTGCCCCTACTGTCACTGGGAAAGGACACCGCAAGATTGAACCCAAAGCTAAGCACTTCTCCCATTGCAAGAAAGATCAATCTAGTAGGCCAAACCAAACTGATAATTCGAAGAGACTTGCAAAGATAACCAATCATACATAAAAGAATTCAGAGAAGATTCGAATATTGTTCATAGATAATCTTGATCATAAACCCACAATTCATCGGATCTCGACAAACACACCGCAAAAGAAGATTACATCGAATAGATCTCCACAAGAGAGGGGGAGAACATTGTATTGAGATCCAAAAAGAGACAAGAAGCCATCTAGCTAATAACTATGGACCCGAAGGTCTGAGGTAAACTACTCACACTTCATCGGAGAGGCTATGGTGTTGATGTAGAAGCCCTCCGTGATCAATGCCTCCTCCGGCGGAGCACTGGAAAAGGCCCCAAGATGGGATCTCACGGGTACAGAAGGTTGCGGCAGTGGAAATAGGGTTTTGGCTCCGTATCTGATGTTTTTCGGGTACATGGGTATATATAGGAGGAAGAATTACGTCGGTGGAGCAAAGAGGGGCCCACGAGGGTGGAGGGCGCGCCTGGGGGGGGGGGGGTAGGCGCGCCCCCTACCTCGTGCCTTCCTCGTTCGTTGCTTTGCGTAGACTCTAAGTCCTCTGGATCACGTTTGTTCCGAAAATCACGTTCCCGAAGGTTTCATTCCGTTTGGACTCCATTTGATATTCTTTTTCTGCGAACCACTGAAACGGGCAAAAAACAACAATTTGGGCTGGGCCTCCGGTTAATAGGTTAGTCCCAAAAATAATATAAAAGTGTATAATAAAGCCCAATAAACATCCAAAACAGAATATAATATAGCATGGAACAATAAAAAATTATAGATACGTTGGAGACGTATCATGCCCCCCTCCACAGTTACACACCTCGGTCATATCGTCGTAGTGCTTAGGCGAAGCCCTGCGCCGATAACTTCATCATCACCATCGCCACGCCGTTGTCCTGACGGAACTCTCCCTCGTCCTCAACTGGATCAAGATCTCGAGGCACGTCATCGTGCTGAACGTGTGCTGAACATGGAGGTGCTGTACGTTCGGTACTTGGATCGGTTCGATCGTGAAGACATTCGAGTACATCAACCGCGTTACTAAACGCTTCCGCTTTTGGTCTATGAGGGTACATGGACACACTCTCCCCGCTCGCTGCTCTGCTTCTCCTAGATAGATCTTTCGTGATCGTAGGATTTTTTTTTGAAATACTACGTTCCCCAACAGTGGCATCCGAGCCAGGTCTATGCGTAGATGTTATATGCACGAGTAGAACACAAAGAGTTGTGGGCGATAATAGTCATACTGCTTACCACCAACGTCTTACTTTGATCGACGGTATTGTTGGATGAAGCGGCCCGGACCGACATTACATGACCGCGTTCATGTGACTGGTTCTACCGACGTGCTTCGCACACAGGTGGCTAGCGGGTGTCAGTTTCTCCAACATTAGGTTAATCGAGTTTGACTACGGCCGATCATTGTTGAACGTTAAAACAACACACTTGATGAAAAATCGTTGTGGTTTTGATGCGCAGGTAAGAACGGTTCTTGCTAGAAGCCCGTAGCAGCCACGTAAAACTTGTAACAACAAAGTAGAGGACGTCTAACTTGTTTTTGCAAGGCATGTTGTGATGTGATATGGTCAAGACGTGATGAGATATAAATTGTTGTATGAGATGATCATGTTTTGTAACCGTTATCGGTAACTGGCAGGAGCCTTATGGTTGTCGCTTTATTGTATGAAATCCGAACGCCATGTAATTATTTTACTTTATCACTAAGCGGTAGTGATAGTCGTAGAAGCAATAGTTGGCGAGACGACATGATGCTACGATGGAGATCAAGGTGTCGCACCAATGACAATGGAGATCATGACGGTGCTTTGGAGATGGAGATCAAAGGCACAAGATGATGATGGCCATATCATGTCACATATTTTGATTGCATGTGATGTTTATATTTTATGCATCTTATTTTGCTTAGTACGGCGGTAGCAGTATAAGATGACCCCTCACTAAATTTCAAGGTATAAGTGTTCTCCCTGAGTATTTACCGTTGCTACGCCGTGCCGAGACACCACGTGATGATCGGGTGTGATAAGCACTACATTCACATACAACGGGTGCAAGCCAGTTTTGCACGTGCATAATACTCGGGTTAAACCTGACGAGCCTAGTATATGCAGATATGGCCTCGGAACACTGAGACCGAAAGGTCGAACGCGAATCATATAGTAGATATGATCAACATAGTGATGTTCACCATTGAACACTTCTCCGTCTCACATGATGATCGGACATGGGTTATTTGATATGGATCATGTGATCATTTAGATGACTAGATGGATGTCTATCTAAGTGGGAGTTCTAAAGTAATATGATTAATTGAAATTTAATTTATCATGAACTTAGTACCTGATAGTTTTTGCATGTCTATGTTGTTGTAGATCAATGGACCGTGCTACCGTTCCTTTGAATTTTAATCCGTTCCTAGAGAAAGCTAAGTTGAAAGATGATGGTAGCAATTTGATGACCCACAAGTATAGGGTATCTATCGTAGTCCTTTCGATAAGTAAGAGTGTCGATCCCAACAAGGAGTAGAAGGAAATGACGAGCAGATTCAGTAAGGTATTATCTGCAAGCACTGAAATTATCGGTAACAGCTAGTTTTGTGATAAGGTAATTTGTAACGGGTAACAAGTAATAATAGTAAATAAGGTGCAGCAAGGTGTCCCAAACCTTTTTGTAGCAAAGGACAAGCCTGGAAAAACTCTTATATAAAGGAAAACACTCCCGAGGACACATGGGAATTATCGTCAAGCTAGTTTTCATCACGCTCATATGATTCGCGTTCGTTACTTCGATAATTTGATATGTGGGTGGACCGGTGCTTGGGTACTGACCTTCCTTGGACAAGCATCCCACTTATGATTAACCCCTCTTGCAAGCATCCGCAACTACAAAAGAAGTATTAAGGTAAACCTAACCATAGCATGAAACATATGGATCCAAATCAGCCCCTTACGAAGCAACGCATAAACTAGGGTTTAAGCTTCTGTCACTCTAGCAACCCATCATCTACTTATTACTTCCCAATGCCTTCCCCTAGGCCCAAACAATGGTGAAGTGTCATGTAGTCGACGTTCACATAACACCACTAGAGGAAAGACAACATACATCTCATCAAAATATCGAACGAATACCAAATTCATATGACTACTTATAGCAAGACTTCTCCCATGTCCTCAGGAACAAACGCAACTACTCACAAATCATATTCATGTTCATAATTAGAGGGGTATTAATATGCATAAAGGATCTGAACATATGATCTTCCTCCAAATAAATCAACTAGCAACTACAAGGAGTAATCAACACTACTAGCAACCCATAGGTACCAATTTGAGGTTTTGAGACAAAGATTGGATACAAGAGATGAACTAGGGTTTGAGAGGAGATGGTGCTGGTGAAGATGTTGATGGAGATTGACCCCCCCCCCCCCAATGAGAC
>NC_057796.1:392970364-392979877 GCF_018294505.1 Triticum aestivum
GGTGATGACGATGGCGATGATTTCCCCCTCCCGGAGGGATGTTTCCCCGGCAGAACAGCTCCGCCGGAGCCCTAGATTGGTTCCACCAAGGTTCCGCCTCGAGATGGCGGCGCTTCATCCCGAAAGCTTCCTTCTGATTTTTTTCAGGGAAAAAGACTTCATATAGCCAAAGATGGGCACCGGAGGCCTGCCAGGGGGCCCCCGAGGCAGGGGGCACGCCCAGGGGGTAGGGCGCGCCCCCCACCCTCGTGGATGGTGGGTGGCCCCCTCTGGTACTTTCTTCGCCCAATATTTTTTATATATTCCAAAACTGACTTTCGTGGAGTTTCAGCACTTTTGGAGTTGTGCAGAATAGGTCTCTAATATTTTCTCCTTTTCCAGCCCAGAATTCCAGCTGCCGGCATTCTCCCTCTTCATGTAAACCTTGTAAAATAAGAGAGAATAGGCATAAGTATTGTGACATAATGTGTAATAACAGCCCATAATGCAATAAATATTGATATAAAAGCATGATGCAAAATGGACGTATCAACTCCCCCAAGCTTAGACCTCGCTTGTCCTGAAGCGGAAGCCGATAACGAAAAATATGTCCACATGTTTAGAGGTAGAGGTGTCGATAAAATAAAATACGGACATGAGGGCATCATGATCATTCTTATAATAGCAACATATATATATATACAATATATATATATATATATATTGTCATATGATTTCTTATGCTAAAGTAACAATCTATGCACAAGGTCAAGTATGAATCAGAACTTCATTGGGAACCAACAAACTATAATCTCAGTCACTGAAGCAATTGCAATTTATCATAACATCAGAAAAAGTCAATATAAGAGCTTTTCAGCAAGTCCACATACTCAACGATCATTTAGTCTTTCACAATTGCTAACACTCATGTAATATTTATGGGTATGGAGTTTTAATCGGACACAGAGAAAGATAGGGGCTTATAGTGTTGCCTCCCAACCTTTTACCTCAAGGATAATGTCAACAATAATAGTTCATGATAACTTACGTCCAATTGGATATATATATATATATATATATATATATATATATATATATATATATATCAGGATCTTTCCAACACAATGTGCTTGCCAAAGGATAAAATGTAAAAAGGAAAGGTGAAGATCACCATGACTCTTGCAAAAGGTATAAGACAAGAACAAAAGATAGGCCCTTCGCAGAGGGAAGCAGAGGTTTTCATGTGCTTTTATGGTTGGATGCACGAAATCTTAATGCAAAAGAACGTCACTTTTATATTGCCACTTGTGATATGGACCTTTATTATGCAGTCCGTCGGTTTTATTGCTTCCATATCACAAGATCGTATAAAGCTTATTTTCTCCACACTAATAGATCATACATATTTAGAGAGCATTTTTTATTGCATGCAACAATGACAACTTACTTGAAGGATCTTACTCAATCCATAGGTAGGTATGGTGGACACTCATGGCAAAACTGGGTTTAAGGATATTCGGAAGCACAAGTAGTATCTCTACTTGGTGCAAAGAATTTGGCTAGCATGAGGGGGAAAGGCAAGCTCAACATGTTGGATGATGCATGACAATATACTTTATTTCAGATATAAGAAAACATAACCCATTATGTTGTCTTCCTTGTCCAACATCAACCTTTTAGCATGTCATATTTTAATGAGTGCTCACAATCATAAAAGATGTCCAAGATAGTATATTTATATGTGAAAACCTCTCTTTCTTTATTACTTCCTACTAATTGCAATGATGACCAAAACTATGTTTGTCAACTCTCAACAACTTTTATTCATCATACTCTTTTATATGTGAAATCACTACTCTCCATAAGATCAATATGATCTCTTTAATTCTTTTTATTCTTTCTTTTATTCCCTCATGATCATAGAGAGATAACCAAGCCCTCAACTCAAAACTAATCTTTATTATATATAGCTCACAGACTCGATTACACAGAAGGATCATAAAACCAAACTCAAAACTAGATCATACTAAAACTTTATTATACTAGATCAAAATATTACCAAAAGGATCGAACTAAGAAAAACGGTAAATATAGAAGTGTGATGGTGATACGATACCGGGGCACCTTCCCCAAGCTTGGCAGTTGCCAAGGGGAGTGCCCATACCCATGTATTTATGTCTCTTTCTTCGGAGGTGGTGATGATGTAGTTGTTGATGATGGTGTGTCGCACATCGAGCGTAGAAGATCCTCCAACTTGTGGATAATGCCCTTGAGTGCGGTGATATGCTCTTGCAACAAAAGATTTTGACGTGTGAGATACTTATTTTGTATGTGAGCTAGCTCAATCATCTTGAAAGCTTCAATTTCAGTAGGGGTAAGAAGATTGTAATGAGGTTGAAGGATGTCTTCTTCTTCTGCTGCCAGGGCTTGATCCTCCGTGGCCTTCTTGATCCTATCAGCCTTGTTGATCTCCCCGGGTTCTTCTCTCTTCAGCTCTACCTTCATTAGCCAAGCATCGTCGCCCTCATTATTGGAGGAGGGGGACGACATGATGCCTGGCCTTAACAACTCTGGCAGAAAACAGCTCGAAACTAAAACAGAGGATATTTGCGTGGTACGGTGGTCAAAACCTTCGGGAGATTATATAATGAATTTTTACCGACCAAAATAAGTATCGTGCAAGAAAACAGAATCCGGAGAGCATACAAGGTGCCCACGAGGCAGGGGGCGCGCCCTCCACCCTCGTGGATGCCTCGTGTCCTTCCCGGACTACTTCTTCTTTTCCTATTTTCTTAAATATTCCAAAACGGATAAAAATTGCTATTAGAACTGTTTTTGAGTCGGTTTACTTACCGTACCACATACCTATTTCTTTTCGGAGTCTGAGATATAGTGTTTGATTCTTTGACCGTTCACCACCTTCGGATTTGTGCCTTCGAAGTTGTTGATTTTTATGGCACCGGAACGATATACCTCCTCAATAACGTAAGGAGCTTCCCATTTATATAGGAGTTTTCCTGCAAAAAATCTTAAACGAGAGTTGTATAGCAAAACATAATCACCTACATTAAACTCACGCTTTTGTATCCTTTTGTCATGCCATCTTTTAACCTTTTCTTTAAATAGTTTGGCATTCTCATAGGCCTGGGTTCTCCACTCATCAAGTGGGCTAATGTCAAATAGTCTCTTCTCACCGGGAAGTTTGAAATCATAATTGAGCTCTTCAATGGCCCAATATGCCTTATGTTCTAATTAGAGAGGTAACACTACAAAAAAAATACACTTCCGTGATGATACATGTTTGTCACAGTAGGTCACGTTTTTTGTCATGCATGTACATCCATGACGATTTTATGACAGAATCAAGATAGTCATACATGTGCTGTCGTAGAAGTGTTCCATGACATTACCAAAATTATCATCACAGAAGTGTCCACTTCCATGACGATAAATCGCGCGTCATAGAAATGCTTTCGTCAAGGGTGACCGACACGTGGCATCCACCGTAACGGAACGCCGTTAAGCTATCGGGTCGGGTTTTGGATCCGATAACCCGTTAACAGCCCCGACCAATGGGGATTTTCCACGTGTAAAATCATCATTGGCTGGAGGAAACACGTGTCGGCTCATCGTTGGGACAGATGTCATCCACTCATTGGACAGAAGGCGCCTATGATACGTTGACACGTGGCACGGCCCAACAGAGGCCCATTCCTGTGAAAAGGCCGGCCCGTTTGACTTGGTCAAAAGGTGGTGGGCCGGCCCATGGAAAGCCTGTTAGCGGCATGTTCGCATATAGCCCATTTACAGCCCGCTAACCCAAGGCCCGTTACGCCCTATTCGAATTAGGCCCAGTAGCGTCATCTGGGCCATCCAATATGATTCCAGCCCGTTTTCACTTCTGGCCCATGTATGGCCCATGACGTCTTTCGGCCCATATGAGGCCCTATGTAACTCTTGGCCTATTAACGGTCCGTGGTGAAACTGGCCCGTAATGAACAGTGTATCACTTTACACCCATTAACGGCCCGTGGTGAAACTGGCCCGTAATGAACAGTGTATCACTTTATACCCATTAACGGCCCGTTATTCCGTTGGGCCGTTCCTAGCCCATGTTATCTTTTGGCCTTCTCAGAGCCCATTTATTCTTGGGCTCATTTCCAGCATTCGTTTACTTACGGCCCGTTACTGTAATTTTCTGCTTGTGGGCCAAATTCAGCCCGTGGTTACAGTCGACCCGTTTGTGGTCCGTTAATACGTTGGGCCGTTTTCATAGTGTCATCAAATACGGCCTATTAACGATGGACCGTTATGGTCGGCCCATGAACGGACGATTCCAACTCTAGCCCGTTTACGGCCATAATGCGGTCTGTTTGGCCCATGTTTTGCCAATCGATCATACGGCCCGTATAAGGCCCATTGATGATACGGCCCACAGAAGGCCCATTGTTTCTACGGCCCGTAGAAGGCCCATTGTTTCTACAGCCCGTAGAAGGCCCACTGTTTCTACGGCCAGTAGGAGGCCCAGTGTCACTACAGTAAATATTAGCCCATGGTTATTGTGGCCTAGTTTTAAAAAATAGGTTATTGCAGCCACTAGCTAACCGCGGAAAAAGAACTGCAATGACTACAAGCAAACAAATAAACAAGACAACAAGGAAATAAATAAGCAAGCAACTAACGCTAGGCTATCACGACTATTACACATATTACATCCACTGGGCATCAAAGTTCGCCACCAGTGCAAATATAGGGAACAAAGCAGCATATCATATACACTGGTTGTCAAAGTTGGCGACCAGCGCAAATAAACGCCGTAGCAAAACAAATCCAGAACTGAAACCACTTCAGAAGATCTCAAGAAACAATATCCTGGGTACCCATAATGCTGGCAAGATGCTTAGCAAGATTATTAACATTCTCTTGTTTGGCGCTTAAATCCTCCAGCGCTTGCTATTGCACCAGAAAATATGCATCTGAATTCTGCAGGGACTTCCTCAGTCCTTCAGCTTCCTGTCGCAACACATCTGATCGATGTCTTTCAACTTGAAGTTGAAACTCAAGAAGACGAACTGATTCAGGCAGCGAGTTCAAAGAGCTTGTGCCAGCAGTAGTGGCCAGTAACTCGAACACTACATCAAGACATGACTTTTGGGTTCCCTCACTGTCGTCAAGATAGTTTTTATCAGCTTTCTTGGAGACCAACAGGGATGTCTCACTATCTTGAACCTTATCTGCATTACTTCCTTTACCATTGGATAACGCGGTACTGTTCTCCAATATTTTGTCCGCATTCTAGAAGAGAAACAAGCATACACATCACATGTTTACCATGTTGTATATGAAACTCATTTTGGTAAATGAGTTCAGTAGTAAAGTGGACAGGATAACAGCATGAAACAAACATAGATCTATGTACCATGGTCACTTTATGGTCTATATCATTCTAGTTTTTGTTGCCAAATCAAGATAGAGACACAATTCAAATAATATTTGTTCAAGACAAAGCAGAATAGACAGAATATAAGTGTGGGAACTATAGAGCAATAACAACACTTGTAATGTGCATGACATGAGAACATAACTGTTTATTCAATTGAAACTGAAATCAACATAGAGCAAGTTACAACAGCAAACCAGTTAAAGAAACAGGTTTAAAACATACCTGTTGCGCCATTGGAGTTTCAATTCCATCCTTCAAATTTGAAAATAGTTGGTATGAGTAAATACAGTAATGCAAGAGCAAAGGAGCATGAACCATAGCTACAGAACATGACCTGAGAACAAATCTTCTTCTCCTTTAAGCATTGAGTTGGGATTCGGAGTGGTGGTCCTCGTGCTTTCGGCACTGCAGTTCCCTTACTAAATGCTCGTGTTTGGGTGCTCTGTGGTGGAGACGGTGTTGTGTCAACTGGAGCTGGGTTACTATCTGCCGGGGTTGGGGTTAGAAGGGGTGTAGCTGGTTCTCTGTCCAACTGGGTAGGGGTACAATCTGCGAGAGTCTGGGTTATGTGTGGTGGATCTGGTCCTTGGGCAAGTACAACCGTGGTTCTATCTGCATCAACTGGTAGCAGTATCTTTTCTGAAGACCGTGTTGTTACTCCCTTAGATACTGCCATCACGCTCTCCAATTCAAATGGCCGATAAACAAGAAAAGTAATTGAAAGTATAGACATTGTATGATAGACAGGTGCAATGGATAGTGGGGAATAAAAGAGGGCATGAAATAATTCATATTTATGTTGTCTAACCAAACAGGATAGCATGACACAATTTCACATATATGATGGCTAACTAAACAGGATAGCATGACACAATTTCACATTATGATGGCTAACTAAAAAAGATGGAAAGACATAGTTCAAAATATGAGACTATGTAAACAGGATGACATGACATAACTATATAATGTGTTTATTAAATAGGTTGGCATGCCATAATTCACATACATTCACGGATAGAATGCCATAATTCAAAATATGATGACTGTAAACACTAAACAGGATGAGATGATATAACTATATGATGTCTTTATTAAATGGGTTGCCATGCCATAATTCAGATAGATGATGTGTATGTACTATGTAAACATGATGACATGATATAATTCAAATATATGATTTATATAGTAAGCAAGTAAGCAGATGGCAATCCATATATGATGTAAAAACTAAGCAATGCAAGACAACATGCATGACATGGGTAATATAACCCTGCCAAGTTTGAGCATAGACCTCAGGGGGGAAATAGGACTGGTCATCAGTCTCTGAATCCTCCTCTGAGGAGCTCTCTATAACCAGCAAGATGTCTGCTTCAGCAGGTAGCATTGTCTGCTCTGAATACCTTGTTTTCACTCCAGATACTTCCATCACCGCTTCAAATGGCTGATGCAGAGGAAGAGTAGTTGAATATACAAACGTTGTCGACAAATGGAACACGTAATACAAAAAAAATGATAGCATGATATAATTCACATACATGATGATTGGCTAAACAGCATGGCATTGCATAATTCACATATATAATGCCTTTGCAACAAGATAACATTGTATAATTCACATATATAATGTCTTGCAACAAGATGGCAATGCATAATTCACATATATGGTAATTAGACACTAAACATGTGGCATTCACACAAAACAAGTCTAAACTAATCAAATGACATAGCAATGCGAGACACCATACGCACGATATGAGCAACATAACCCTGCCAAGTTAGAGCATACACCTCGGGAGGGGGGGGATAGGACTGGTCATCTGTCTCTGAATCCTCCTCTGAGGAGCTATCCATAACCAGCGAGATATGCGCTTAGTCAGATAGCATAGTCTGCTCTGAAGACCTTGTTTTCACTCCAGAATTTTCCATCATCGTGTCAAATGGCTGATGCACACGAAGAGCAGTTGAATGTACTAACATTGTTGACAAATGTAATATGTAACGAAAAGAAGGATGGCCTGACATAATTTACATATAAGATGACTGGCTAAGCAGGATGGCATTGCAAAATTCACATATATGATGCCTGGCTAAACAAGATGGCGTTGCATAATTCACATAAACGATGAATAAACTAAACAGATGGCATTCGCACAAAGGATGTCTAAACTAAGCAGATGACATATTTGATGTATAAAGTAAGCAATGCAAGACACCATATGCATGATATAACCAACATCAGCATGCCAAGTTAGAGCGAAGACCTCAGGGGGTAAATAGGAGTTGTCTTCTCCTTCTGAATCCCCCTCAGAACAGATATCTTCCTCTCGATTACAATCCGAAATGCGTGGAGGGGGGCTGCCTTTGCGCCTACCATGGAGCGACGTCTGCATGAAATTTTATTGCCACGCAAGGCTCGTCTCTTTTGCTCTACATGTTCAGTTCCATTGTTTACAATAACTGTCATGCATAGGGATAAAACATAGTGAGATTATGTAAGGAGTGCATGCAGAAATCCAGAGTGATGGTAGCAACCTGTGGATAGACCCAAAACCAATAATGGCAGGCAGATAATGGCTTCAGTTAAAAATACAGATAATGGCTTCTTTACTGTTTGTTTCCCACCCAACATGAAACTCATAGTAGACACCGGAGATTAACCAGATAGTAGATAGATACTATTGATAGCGGCCCCGATATGTACCCCACAACCATTTAAAAACTCAAGTTTGACCATTAGTTTGGAGCTGACTTAGAGTCTAATCGGTGAACAGGACGATAAAGTAGCATGTAATATTAAGCGATGCATAACGTAAGCAGACACGGAAGAGTGCGACCTCTCTTGCGGACCCGTGTAGTCCTCGAGGTCATCTCCTTGGTTGATGATGGGAATGCAGTTTTCATGGCTGCCAGCGGCGGGGAAGAAGATCTGAGGCGGCGAAAGATAGTCTGGAGGCCGGATCCCTGCTGTGCTGGACCCTTCTGTCGTTGGAGCAGCTGAGATGGGGTGGACGACGGCGCAGAAGGAGCGGGACAAACCACACAAGGTTTTCTTTGACAACTATCTGTAAGAGAAGTAATTCTGTAAGGGCTTGTTTGAATTGGAGGATTCCAACAATGTAGGGATAGGAAATAGACAGGAATAGGATAGGAATGCACGTGCAAAACAGAGAATTTAAAAACACAGGATTTCTGCCAATCTGGGTGTTTGATTCACAACAGTTGGAAGATCACAGGATGCAAAGAAGCATGGTGAGATTAAGTCAAACCACAAGAAAATGTACGGTTATAATGCTATTATGCTACTATCTCTTTGCTTCATGAATAGGAATTTGAAAAGGAGGACAAGTGAAAATTAAAATTCCTACGTTTTTTCTTTCAAGGAGACACTAAAGGAACAAATCCGTGTGCTTAGTGGACAATATATATAACATGTAGAGTAAAAAAGAGATGCAACAAGTGTACAACCTCTTTGGCAAAGCCATGTCGATCTCAGCGTGATTGGGTTGGCCGGTGAGGATGCTCCGGCTGACTTTGCTGTCGGAGGAGGGGAAGAAGATCTTAGGCGTCTGGCGATGGAGCCCGAGGTACTGCTCCGCTGTGATGGAGGGTTTCGTCGTTGGAGCAGCTCCGGTGAGTTGTACGACGCCGAGGCTGAAGCAGGACAAGAGAGACAACGAACAACGTTAACCTGAGTGGAATTCTAATAGCATCTCCAATACATGACGTAAAATACATAACCACAAAGTGCTAGATGTAAAATACATCAGCCGCTCATCTCTGAACTTAACTGTCGAAACTGAACTTAACTGTCGAAACTGAATTTTGCTGTCAAAATTGAATTTTGCTGTCGAAACTGAACGCACTAGCAAGGTGAGGCTACACGTCGGTCGACTGACTTTTTCATCTCTGGTCAGTCGATTTTGCAGCCGTTGGATACAAAATCAAGGGCCTGCGGTTCATCTTCAACCTCCACCCCCCTGAGCCGCTAGCCACCACCGGCCAAACAGCTGCCCCCCGCCGCCCGCAGCCGGCGATGCGCCGCCCCGCCCGCACCGAAAACACTCCCCACCGCCGGTCTGTCGCCGCCCCGG
>NC_057796.1:392980313-392994794 GCF_018294505.1 Triticum aestivum
GATAGTGGGGTACCTCTCCGGCGAGCCCCCCTCCCCGCTGCGGCTGGTTCTTCCTTCACCCCGGCGAGCCCCCCACCCCCTGAAAATCGACTGACCCAAAAGTCGATTCAGTCGACTGAAGTGTAGCTAAATCGGAGCAGCATCGCAAGCAAGAGCAAGAGCGAGAGCAGCAGCACGAGCAAGAGCAATAGCAAGAGCAGACCAGGCAGGGGACCGTGAGCAAGAGCAGAGCAGCAGCGCGAGCGAGAGCTAAAGCAGCAGCATCTCCTACTGATGTGGACGTCGCCGCCGAGGGAGCGACGCCGTGGAGGAAGTGGCCGGCGACGCCGCCGTGGATGGAGCCACGCCGTGTCGGCTCGGGACCAAGCGCCGGCAGCACCGTGAGATCGAATCAAGAAGAAAATACGGCAATTAGTGTACAACCTCTTTGGTGGCGCCGATTAGGCCGCAGCTTCATCCGAGGAAACGGTGATGATGATGCTCTTCCGGTGGTGCACGTGAAGACGGCGGTGTGGGAATGGAGGTGGCACGAAAGACAAGGGGAACGTCAGGGCAGCTCCTTGGAGGTGGAGGACGGGGTGGCTGAACCGGCGGGACGATGAGATCGACGACGAATCCTCATCCGGTACGGTGGATGAGGGACGTCGAGGTGTTGCCGTGGACGACGTCGTCGGGGAAGAGGCTCCGGCTGGGTGGCGGACGGAGCAGGGTGTGGGGTTTCGTCACGGGTTTTCGCAGCCTCGGTGTACGAATGGGTGGGCGGATGGGATGGCAGTGGGGAACCATGGCTTAGAGACGCACTTGTCCGAAATGTGGGGTAAGTTACGAAAGTACCCCCACCGATTTGAGGCGGTTCTTTTGGTTCAGGGGTACCACGGGCATTTCACGTGTCGGGATTTCATAGGAGGTGGGAGTTTTCGCGCGCGTTGTAATTTCGGAATTCCAAGGCGCGGGTTGAGATGGAGGGAGTTGTCGGAGCACAACGAGACAAAGATATATCTAAAATATTTCGGGCTAACAAGGCGCGGGTTGAAATTTCTGGACAAGCCTAACTTGTACTGTACCAAATCAATGCGCACTACAAATGTCATTCAAAACTTTGAATTCATGTTATGTTCAATTAAAATATTTCGCTACGTGTATAATGCATGCAACCTACTACTCAAATGAACGTTTTAGTGCATTCCAAACGTATATACTACCGCTTCAATATGAACTAAATTTGAATTCGTTTCTCTATTTGAATAAGATCTACAGTAATGATTGTTGTGAAGTCAAAGCATTTGAATTCGTTTCTCTGTTTTAATAAGATCTACAATCATCATTATTGTCAAGTTAAACCATCGTTTGTGTATTATCTTCACAGCACACCACATGATTAGTCTCGAGTTACATATGAACTATGTGTACTATATGAACTCGAACTAGAATTTTTGAATCCACTTTATTTTGATTTCAAATCACATTACATTTCTAGCTCTAGATAGATCTTCATAATCTAAACCATGTCTCATATGTATAATAAGTTTATCACATTATGTATGGTGCCCCGCCCCCTACGCCTACAAGTATTTAGATGTGAGTTGCAAACACCACACATTACCACAAATTCAAATAAAATTTGAGAATGTTCGATATATAGTATTGTTTAGATTGTTCTATATTTAGTTGTAAGCTGCAAACGCCACACATTATCACAAATTCAAATAAAATGTGAGATTGTTTGATGTATAGTATGGTTTAGATTGTTCGGCATTTAGCTGTGAGTTGCAAACGCCATGCATTATCACATTAGGGTATAACATGTGCACAGCACGTGTATCACCGCTATATTGATGCATGCAATGTTTAAAACACTATGATCTCCTATTCAAATATATGAATCCGCTTTCAAATCAAATTATGATCTTTGTTAGTCTCTTACACCCACACAATCCTCTAACCTTTGTAGCTACCACTAACTTTCTCTCGTGCGTGCACACGCCCTCCTCGCCCCCTCCCTCGGCATTCTATCCACCAGGCACATTCATTTTTTTCTTTAGGTCGTTCTCCCAGAGTCTCCACAACTCCTTTCTGACACACACCGATCGATAAACCTCTCCAGCGACGCCTGCCTACAACATACACACACACCTTCAATCTTTTCCTTTATGTGTCCTTGCCTCGTGTCTCTCATACGGTCAGACACACGTGTAAACTCTCGCCCCTCTTTTCATCGATCTCACAACCGCACACTCCTCCCCCTATCTAGCTAGTAGTTGGGCCTCTCGCACCACCTCCTAGCTCCATTCTCTCTGTCTATCCGTCTCGCTGGGCTTTATTTGCCTCTAACAAATGGACGTACACCGACCGATCTCTCGCTATACATATAGCTAGCTAGGTCCTTATAACTCATTTTTACCCACACGTCAATCGGTCTACCTCATTAGTTGTGTCTCTCCCTTCCTCTGACAAACAACAATTGATCTACCGATCTAGTTAGGTTTGCTTACCAAACACATGGTTCCCCTTCATCATCCATGGATGCGTCCCGACAGATCTATCACGCACAGACACACACAGAAACACATCCCCACTCTTATTGATAACATTGCAGTTCCACCCTCAGTTTGTCTAGTAGGTCTCTCCCACCATCTTCGAGAAGCAACTCCATCACCCATCCAGCACTCTACCCCTCTCCCTCCCTCTCCCTCCCTCCCTCTCTCCTCTCTCTCTCTCTGTCCCATCATATTTCCCGTCCTTCAGTTATGTATGGATGTCGACCGATCTCCCTCAAGACATAGCTGGGTCTCTCCTTCTCAACACATATACGAGCCGTTCTACCTCTATAGTTAGGCCTCTGCCTACCCCTCCCCCCACCCCTCCCCCCCACACACCGATACATCGAGCGCTCTAGTCATGTCTCCCTGCCACACACAAACTTGACATGTGCCCTCTAACGTTCCGGTAGGCCAGTCGCCCTATATCTTTGACTTGCACACACACATAATTTTGATGGCTCTCTTCATCGATCTCGCACCCACCCACTTGATCCTCTCTTCGACTCTATCGATAGCTATGACCCCTCCCTCTCTTCTCATGGATTGCCCGACCCTCTATGTATGATATGGATAGACCTCCATTTCACACACATTGCATGCAAAATTTTGTTTGAGATGTCATCGACACATATTCCCACAAATAATTCACGAAATTAACCCCCCACCCCACCCCCACCCCAAAACAAAAAACACTCACGAGCGCGGTTTGTATCTCTCTCACACACCCACGTAGGTGGGGGGCGTGCACGAAGAGAAAAGGTGCATGCACGGCGCACGTACTCCCGTCTCTTTCCCAACCACACCCGCACGGGTACACGGTAGAGCTCATTTCTGTACGAAAAAGGCAGCCCACGTGGTAATTTGGCACGTGTACTGGTTGTCCACTTGGTGGAGGGAGGATCATCTACCACGGGTGAACAAACAAATTGCGACTTGACGTGTTATGTTAAAAAAGAGGCAAACCATGTGGGGCCTACCTTAGAGGCAAGGCTCTATACACTGGAGTACTTTTGATGTGTCCCGTCAACTCGCAGAACGAGGAGAAGCTTGCTTAGTACGCCGTCTCCCCCGCCCACGGGCGCGGTGGCTCGTAGGATGAGGTGAAGCTTGCTCCGCCTTACGCCCGCTCCCTCGCCCATGCGCGCGGTGGCTCGCAGGACGAGGAGAAAAATTTACTACTCCCTCCGTTTACTCCTCGTCCCTACTACCTTGGTTATAGAGATTATATCATATTTTTTGGAATATATATGTCCTTTAGTAGATTTCAATATGAACTACTAGTACATACTCCAAACACTGATGTATATAGACGTATTTTAGAGTGTAGATTCACTCATTTTGCTCCGTATGTAGCACTCTCCCTCGCCCCTCGACCCTCGCCCATGTGGTGGACGTGCAGCAATTCATTCGGTCTCATATAGCCAGAACGATATATACTGCACTATCATTATTGCTCGACTCCGAAGAGGCGAAGAACCAATCGCAAGGTTAATATTTTGGAGATGCCAAGCGCAAGGTTATAGGAGAACGAGTAGTAGGTGCTGCGTCATTTATAAATAAAGTTTTTTTTCTTCAGTGGCACGTACGCAATATGATAGGTTCATATGGAGAGAAAAGGAAACCGCTCCACTATATACATAGTCAGGACGGGCCAGCCTACACGGTTGCTTGCTGGGGTTGCTCTCTTCACACTCTCTCACACAAAACGACTGTGGCCACATCTCTAACATCCCGGCGGATCACGTCCGCTTGGGGAAGGGGTGGATGCTTAGTGTAGATGCGGTGGCCGTCGCCGACGGCGAAAACCCACTGTCGGCACGTCCCTATCAGGGGTCCCCGCCGTTCTCTCTCACAAAGCCGGTGAGGTTGCCTTCGCCCCTTGCTCACTGCCGCGACGTGGGCAGTTGCCGCCTCCCGCCGTCCTCCTCAAGGTTGAGCTACGTCCCTCAGCTACAACTCCCTTTACAGCTGGCTTGCACCACTGCTCCAGCTGCCCACATCACTCCATGTGGATATTTCTCTACTTCTTTGCCCCGCACATACCTCTACTGGCTTCTACGTACTGTATTTGTGATGAGTTTATGTCTCATCAACTAGTCCCAGTAATCTTATTCTAATCATGCTTCTTCAATTTCTTTGCCACAGGGATGCTCATCTCGATTTTGGTGAAACTGCACAAAATGATCCGATGGTCAAAAGGTTGCAAACTTCATTTATTAGGAAGCTCGAACGTTGCGAGCAAATTGAAGCCTGGTCAGGGTTCACGGTTCAAGGACTAGGGACTGCATGGATCGTTTTTTTCTTTAGCTGCCTCTGTTCCAAAATAAGTGTCAACTTTAGTAGTAGTACAACTTTGTACTAAAGTTTGCACAAAGTTGAGACACTTATTTTGGAACGGAGGGAGTACATATTTGCTATGATCTGTCAATCATTGAGATGCAATAGCATGCATGTTAGTCTCCTTTGTATTTGATGAAATGTTGCAACGGGCAACCTTGGACGCAAGATACATGTAATAGAAGCTGGAAGCTTCATAGCATTGTACAAATTTATCTCGCTGATAAATTACACTACGTACTATACTAGTACTTCCTCCGTTCCTAAATATAAGTCTTTGTAGAGATTTCACCATGAAGCACACGCGGATGTATATAGATGCATTTTAAGTGTAGATTCATTCATTTTGTTCTGTATGTAGTGAAATCTCTACAAAGACTTATCTACTAGTAATAGCTAGCCCCCACTACTAGGAATTCTCTATCCTCTCCTTGAGCCAGATCATCAAAATTGATGTAGCCGTTAGATGAAGTAAATCAGTCCATAATAGCCGTCTGATCTAGGCGTTGAGAGGCTCCGCACTAAGCCACATGCAAGCATGCAGAAATACCATGGCTCATGCATGTGAGTGGGTTTTAAATCACATCAACATGTCTGCATGCAAGCATGCACCAGTAGCATGCATGTAAATGAGCTTTTAAGTCCCATTAACATGTCAAAAAGAAAAATATAATCCCATTATGCAGTAGGAGTTGGCTGATCTTTTTTCCTTACGTGGGATGATCTAAATGATGATGGGAGTTTATTTAGTTTGGCTACCACATTTGTCATGCGGTTATAGAGTTTTTTTAGTTCTATGAAATCGATAATTTTGCGCAGAGAGATATACTGATGTTCCGCGGCAACGTGCGGGGACTCATCTAGTAATATTTAGGAACGGAGGGAGTACTATGTAAAGAGTTACGTGTCGCACGGTGATAGTGTGAGGTGGGCCATGTAATCACTGAGCCTGCGTGTTTTCACTGCTCTTGCACGCCTCCGCTGTAAGCATGGAGAAAATTGTAATCTAGTAGTAGTACCTCCTTTCGCCGAAAGCGTCGGACATCCAGCAGTCCTACCACCTCAGTAATAAAGACCAATGAGCCGTCAAATCACATAGACCCAGCAGTAAGTTGGACGGACGAAGCAACCATCACTCTTGCGCCAGTGAGAGGCCGCATCCACTCTGCCCGGGCATGAATGCGGCACCGATTCTTTGGAGCGGCGCTGACCGTTTCGGGCGGGAAGCGTGTGCGGGCGATGGAGGGGCTTTGGGTGGGCCAGGCTGGTCAGGAGCGGGCGTGGCAGCTGTCCGCATGTCCCTACCGGACACGCCCGGAAACGAGAGGATGCACCGACTCTCGCGGCTAAAATCGTACACTACACAACATCTCTTTGTAGGAGTAGGTCGATCTGTCGCTCTCTCTAACACACACATGCTGTTAAACACACACACACACATGCACCTTTGTCCCGTTCCACCTTCTAACGTGACTTATTACACCTAGACGGAGGGAGTAGTAAGTATACGAGATACGGTGGCACACTGACTTAAGTCGAATACAAGTGCCCAAAATTTGTGTGCATGTTATAATAAGGATTCACTTAAAATAGTACGTGAGCGAACAGAGGGATCAATTGGACAGTGTTCCCGAGCAGTAGCGAGATGTGTGAGGTAAGATACACCGCTGGCGCTTTTAATTTTTCTTATTAATTTGTTTGTTTCACCCTCTGACTGGTGGGACCCAACGTACTACGTGGAGAGAGTTAAGGTGACTAAGGCTGCATTATTTCTGCACCACTGTGGATAGTCTTACCACCAAAGCCACATGACACGATTATGATTGAAATCCCAATGACTCCCACACACACAAAAAACACGGCATGCTTGTCACACGAATGCAGGAATGTATAAAAGGTTATTTCCCTCTCGTTGAACATAACGGGAGGGTTGTGTAGCTGGTTAGCCTGTTCTCTCATCAAACTTGAGGTCTCGGGTTCGATAACTACACTTGAGCATAATTTGTGCCAGGAGGATTCTTTGGCTGGTCAAAATGTTTTCTAGGGTTTGCACGCTTCACACTCTCTCTCCAGTATATATATACACGCTGGAGCCTCAACGCTTGTAGTTGCTCTCTTCACACTCTCTCGCCCTCTCCTGCTGGAGCCTCAGCACTTGTAGTTGCTCTCTTCACACTCTCTCGCCCTCTCCAGATCTAAACAAGACTTCGTTGGCTTCTCTTTCCCCTCACTGCTGCTCAAAGAGCCGGCAGGATCCGTCCGCCGGGAAGGGAAGGAGGCTTAACGCTGTCGCCGTCGGCGAGGGACTACCGGTGCAGCTATTCACTTTCCACCCAGCGGCGGCGCGGGAGGGCCTCTGACCCCTTCTTCTTCGCCGCCGTCCCGTCGCCCACCGAACCATGCCCCAAGAACCTTAAGGTAAAATTTACTTACTCCACATGCATTGCTCTAGCTGCATGTATACCATGAATCTAGGACGTGGTTCAAAGAGGAAAGGAGTGGGGGAAAGTAGTGGGAAAAGTTGTATATAGCATGAATCTAGGACGTCATTCAAAGAGGAAATGAAGGGGGAAAGTTGTATAGCATGAATCTAGGACGTGGTTCAAAGAGGAAAGGAATGGGGGAAAGTAGTGGGGAAAGTTGTATCGCATAAATCTAGGACGTGGTTCAAAGAGGAAAGGAAGGGGCGAAAGTACTAGTTCAAAAAGGAAAGGAAGGGACAAGGCTGTAGATTTTGAGCAGGACTAGATTTGCTGCGCTCACATAGGGAAAGGTGTCTAAAGATAACAAAACTGGGACCAACACAAATATGCTCCTTGGTTGTTTGTTCTTTGTTGCAACAGACTGTGCATGACCACAGTACATCGGTAGATGCACATGGTGCTGGTGCGTCCACTATCCCGTGCAACTCATTAGCTGTTGTTAATCTAAGGCCCTGTTTGGTTAAAAACTCCCTAGTCCCTACCTGCTTGGTTCCAGGGACTAAACATGGACTAGAGGTTATTAAATGACATGCTAAAAGACCATGTTACCCCTAGTAATGAACTAATAGAGACAAGGTGCGATGCGTGGCAGGGGCAAATGTTGGAAAAAGTCCCAAAAAGACTCCCTCGGGGTCTTCTTTCTTTAGTCCCAAATGCCCACTTTTAGTCCCTAAAAGTCCCTCCTGTTTGGTTTAGATGGGACTGACACGGAGTTTTTTTAGTCCCTACACCAAAATGTCCCTATAAACAAACACCCTCTAATAATGCCGCTGGAAAATTGATGCAATGCCACAGTTAAAAGCAAATTACATGTTTAACAAATTTTATTGTTAATATAATCTCTATGTTAATATTAATCAATGCCACCGTTTGAGAAATGCTACTGTCTTGCTTTCTTTCCCATTTAGATAAGGTAGATGTTTCTTTTTGTTGGCTTCTGTGTCATCCACCGTTATTGACCACTAATTGTTTCCTTTGCACCTCTGTGTAAACAGGGTTATCTACTTCACCTCGTTGCCATTGTGACCTTTTGTTGCACTGCACAAAACACTTTTGTTTTAAGAGTGTTTTGTGCAGTTCAACCAAAATGTCACACCGACAACTTTGCTTGGTTGCTTGATCTCAGTGGAACTGCATAAGAGGAGATCTTACTTCCTATCCGTTAAGGTGAATTTGGTTCAGATCTTCTTCTTGTGAGTTGTTTGAATTCCGCATCATGGGAGGTCAGTACTAGCCTTCTTTCACATGATTCTGCAGTGTGCTTTCATATGTTGTGCTACTTGTACGATAATGTTGCTTGATTTTAGTGAACTGCACAAATGGAGACAAGACTTCCAATCTGTATGTGCACCGTAATATCCCATTGAGGTAAGATAAGGATATTTCAAACTGCTGGCCTGTATTTTGCCACTTTCATCAGAAAATTAAGTTTAGTACTATACTTGTGCTCCCTAATTGACATGCCAAATCTTACATTGAAGGCGAAGCTTGTCTGTTATTGAACCAAGTGATGAAGGGGAAGAACAAGCGGACGAAAAAGAAAAATCAACTCCCGGTGCTGTAATGAAGCACTGGAACTGTGATGACACAAGTAATGATATAGTTTTGCATCTTAATTTATTGCTATGGCTGGAACGAGCAATTGTTTTGCCACTGATTTGATGCCACTCTTAATGTAATATGTAATTATCTCTAGTTGTGCAAACAGGGATCTTCTTTGAAGATACCATATATTTTAGTGGAACTACACAAGAAGATGTTGGAAACATTAAACTAATCAATGAGTATATAGTAAGCATGGCCACCACCGTAGATAGCAACAGATGGTTCCGGAGAAGTGCTTCATCTGTATGCTCTACACAACAAGCCTCCTGACAAAGGTTGGTACTCGCCCACTGATTTCATCCATATGATTGAGCTTTGTCATCTTATTGGTGTTGTGCTACTGTTTAGATACTGTCATGAAAAAGTGGTATTGTCCTTGAGAAGTGCTTCATCTGTGATGTTTTAAATATTTCCTTTCCTTTTTTCCGAGCAAACAGGGATTCTAGCATTTAGTAGTCCTCTTGTCTTTGCACAACAGGATCATCTTCCTCTGAAGAAGAATATGGAGTACGTGAAGTGACTAGTTCCGATTATGCCAGGATGAAGAAGCCCTGTCTATCTTCTCATCAGAAGGAGCAGTTGAAGGATGGTTACATTACTCCCCACAAGACCAAACTAACTTCAGCTCAGAAGGACTGACAAATCTCCATTTTTTTGCTGTGATGCGCGAGTACAATGTTGTTCTAGGATTCTTTCTGGTGAGTTCCATTTTTCTAAAAGTGTGCTCTACATGGACCATGTATGTGCCTGTTGAAACTGTCAATTCATAGTACAGTTTGCTTTACACTAATCACTTTTTTGTATTTGTGCAAACAGGGGTGCTCAGCTTGATTTCAATGGGAACTGCACAAAATGTTCATGAATACATTGAATCATTCATTTCCACCACAAGAAAGGAGGTGCCGATAAGTTCAACGCGTTGCAACATATAAGGGCGAAATCATACAAGCTACGCGCGAATTTGGTTGATTTTGGTGGAACTGGACAAAAAGAACAGCTGGTTTATTTAGCACGAGGTGCCATGTCAATGTCCGAACTGATGGCAAACCCTGCCCATTCCACAATCGTAGGCATTTGATATTTTGGAATGGGACAACCTTGTCAAATTTTTCTCATTGATTTTAGCAAGACATGCATTTGATATTTTCGAATGGGACGCCCTTTGCTGTCAGCAGCGTCGATCAATTTTTTCTTTATACTTTAGCTGTGAAGTAAATATTGCCTCTAACATGTGAGTCGCTGAGATGCATAATCATCGATTGTTTTGAATGTTCTCTATGAATTGCCAGGCCTGTGTGTTTGATTGCAATGTACAGAAACGCTAAAAAGCTGCTCAAACTCTTTGTACTCCTTCTGTTCCTTTTTACTTTGCACATTGTGAAAGTGCATACTTTTTTGTATAAGATTGGTCAAAGTAGAGGTACTTTGACTGCAGGCAAAACTTGTATGCTGACTAGAAAGGACAGGAGGGAGTACATGTGAAACTGCTGCAAACGAGGTGATCACCCTGGGAATAATGCTAGTACGTATTGTTTTGCATGTTCATCCAATGCCAGTGATACAGGAATTCGAACTAATCAAAATAAATTCATTCATACACGGTCGGATTTCATATAAACATGCCGGATTTCATTACATTTCATACATTCTTCAACTAAAAAGGGGTGCGCTGGAGGTATAATTAATTAACCAAAGCTACCCACCTGTGTCCCGCTGAGCCGAACAGAAGCTTCAGTGACTTAACTACAGGTGCAGTTGCGTAACTGACATGTGGCCTGTTGGGCCCATGTGTCAGTCAGCCAACTGCACCAGGAGTTAAGTAGAAGCAGCATTCTTCTCCAGCGCAGCTCTCCGACTCCACGTCGCCGCCAAGAAGCTAACCGGCCGTCAATGGTCAACCCGCCTAGCTTGGCTTCAACCGGAGGGTAGCAGCGGTGGCCTTACTTGGACCCGAGCGGCGGCGACCTACCGTGTTCTACTCTTCCGCGTTTTCTGTGTGGCGCGGCCTCATTGGCAGCGGGGCGGGGCCTCGGCGGAGCCGGCGATGTCCTCTGTCTCGTTGCCGGCGGGCGGCGCCTCATTGGAGCAGTGGAAATCCTCCCCCACGTTGCCGGCAGGGTGGGGCCTCGGCTGAGCCGGCGATGTCCTCTGCCTCGTTGTTGGCGGGGCGGGGCCTCGGCGGAGCCGGCCGTGTCCTCTGCCTCGTTGTTGGCGCCGCGGGGCCTCGGCGGAGCAGGGCCTCATCGATGCCAGCAGAGCGGGGACTCATCAGAGCCGGCATTGTCCTATGCCTCATCCTCGGTCTCGCCAAACAGCGCCTCACCCGCTTCATCGCCCTCTTTGCTAGCCTCTTTGTAGGCGGCCGCAGCCTCCGCCACCCGCATGCGGTACCATCAGCGCTCGAGGCGGCCCTTGCGGGCTGAGCGGTACGAGTCGAGCAGCGCCTCCTGCTCCGCCCGCTCCGCGGCGATCTGCTCCTCCGCCTGCAGGTGCTCCTGGAGGCGATGGTGGTTGTAGGCGGTGTCGGCCTGCGGCTCCCTGAACTGCTCCTCACGCATCTGTTCAATGCATCGGCGAGGATGGTGCGGAGGAGGGGGTTGGCGCCGGATCGTCGACTACCATGTTCTCCATTGGGACGTCGTCGTCCTCCGGCTGCCTGCCGGCCAGCCGGTCGGCAGCAATGACTGCCATCTCCTTGTGGTCCATCGTCCGCCCGCCCCGAAGAGCGCTGGAGCGCGAGGAAGCCATGGTGGGCAGTAGTGGTGTGGACAGGAGAAAGGGAACGGATGCGGATGACTGCGGCTATGGCCGGCGCAACAGTTTATATAGCAATGGTGGGCGGGCGGAGGGACGGACGTGTGGCGCCGGAGTAGCCGCCTCGGCAACCGCATATCATTAATGTGGGCGGCAGATGGACGGACGGACGGCACTTGTGTCGTTTGAAGGCAGAGCAATCGCCTGCACCGGGAAGCGGGGCGGGCGGCGCTGACTGTTTCGGGCGGAAAGCGCGCGCGGGTGAGGAGATGACTTTGCTTGGAGAGGATGACAATGGGGACCCACCAGGTCCATAGCCTCACGTACGCAAGTGCCTCCTTATTTTATATATATATATAACTATAATTTAATTTGCTTCCTCCTGGTTTCCTGACATCACGGTCCCACACCATTGTCAACCTATGTAGTAGTCAATAAACGAGAGAATTGCACAAGAAGCGGCCGACAGCTGGGACCAAGCAGCTCGAGCAGTATTTGTGTTCTTGAGGTGTGAGCACTGCAGAGTTTTTCGATGTTTAGCCCAGATATTAATTTTTCTCCTCTGAACAAAAACGAAAACATTGCTGCAGGTATTAACTGGGCAGGCTATGGCCCGTCTAGCCCAGGCCAGATATCCAGCCCAGATATTAATTTTTTTCAAGCTGAAAATGGCTAGCCCAACTATACATTTTTAGGAATACCCAGGCAAGGTCAAGTTGTTATTCTCCGCCCCGCTGGGCTGCAAATCTTTCCTAGGAGGGATGCATTAGGCTTAACAAGAAAATGGGCTTTAACAAATAATAAATGGGATGTAATTATAAAAACTGGGCAGTAACTATAAAAAAATGCACCAAAGACGTGATTACTTTATAAAATATTATTTTTGGATATTGAAAAATTTAATTTCATTAATTGTTGCGAGCGCAATGTTTCGTTGGATTTTTACGTAATATAAATTTATATTGAAATTGTATTTAATCTGGCTAGAAATTTCGAGATAAAAATATTTCGGATCCCATCAAAATGTGGGAAATTTTATTGAATTCTGTTTTGAACGGTTGGTTGAAATGGGTTGTACTTTTAACAAACTATAAATGGGCTGTAGTAAATTCCATTAGAATTCAAAAATGGGCTACACATTCTTACAAATCTCAAATGGGCTATAAGTTCTCTGCCACACACTTCTGGCCTTACTAAGTTGACGCGTCCCCTAAAAAAACAGAGTTGACGCGTATGCAAGGCTTTGTCAACTTATAGTCAACACACGGTTCTAGCAGCAGTGGCCGTTGGATGTCCATCCAACGGATGTTGTGCTTCTTCTTCAATCTCGGATATTCTAGCTTCACCCGCCCAAAAAATGATTCCCCCCCTGACATCTGGGGCGCACCATCTCGGAAGCTGACCTGTGGGCCTACTAAGTTGAGGTACCAAGGGCTTTGTGAACTTAGTCAATATAAACGATTCTAGCTGCAGTGACCGTACGATGTCCATCCAATGGCCGTCGTGCTTCTTCAACCTCTGGTCTTCTTGCTCCAGCCACCCAAAGCAGCGCCAGTCGTGCCGCCTGCTCCTGCCTCCCGTGGCCGGTTTTGCTACCGCGGAGGCCTAACCGCCCCCTACTACTCCCACCGCTGGCCAGGCCATCCCTCCACTCACCCACACCCCCTGTTATTCTGCGGCGACGGCAGCGCAGCCGAACCAGTGAACCCTCGTACTCCTCTCCGTGTGTGCATCCACTGCCGCGTCTTCCCCGGCTCCGCGTCGTCCCCTTCCTAGGCCTCGCCGTCGTCCACCGCCCTGGTGCTCTCGGCGCGGCGTGGTCAACATGGTCAAGGAACGACTTCCATCGGACGTGGACTGTATGTGGAGAGGCTGACAGCTGGGTCCACGGCAGCCGCAAGGAAGTGCCTCCTTATTACGTGCAAAATAAGTATTCCTCCACCTGACAGCGGGGACCCACCGGATGGGCCACCGTATTTCACAAAAAAATGATTCGCCCCCTGACTGCTGGGACCCACGAGCTACATCTTCGCACGCAAGGAAGTGCGTCCGGGCAAAAAAAAAAGATTCGCCCCTGACTGCTGGGACCCAGCAGCTACACCTTCGCACGCAAGGAAGTGCGTCCGGGCAAAAAAAACCAAAACGATTCGCCCCCCTGACTGCTGGGACCCACCAGCTACATCTTCGCAGGCACGGAAGTGCCTGACAGTCGGGACCCACCTGGTCGAAGCGTACGTAGTGTTGTCATTCTGGTCGCGAACGTGTACGTACATACTGGTCGATGTAGAGGCGTGCACGTGTCGTAGTAGAGGCGCGCACGTAGCATGTACACCTACGTACAACGGCCAGGGTGCAAGAAAGAAAATACAGCCACGTATCTGTACATACGGGCAGGGTCTCGAACGCCTACTCGCGCATACGTACGGCCGGGGCTCGTGTACATGGCTGGGTCGGAACGGAGAAACAGCGTCGTCGTCGTGTTCATGGGGAGGCAACGTAATGCGTCGTGTTCATGGGGAGGCAACGGAATGCGTCGTGTTCATCGGGAGGCAACGGAATGTGTCGTGTTCATCGGGAGGCAACGGAACGCGTGGGAGCCAACCGGCTGGGTCAAAACGGAATGAGTGGTCGTGTTCATCGGGAGGGCTGGACGGAACAGGCGATGGAAACAAGGCCTGGCGTATCGCAGAACGGAGGAAACGGACCTCCTACGGTCGAAACGGGGGTCCTGTTGATCGGGAGGGGTGTGGCGTACCGCAAAA
>NC_057796.1:392995293-393006407 GCF_018294505.1 Triticum aestivum
CGCAACGCTCACTGTTCATCCAATCGATCGGCTTCAGTTAGCAGCAGTAGCAAAGGAACCGCTCGATCGGGTTCAGTTAACAGCCATCGATCGATCGCTCGGGTTCCGTAACGCGTAGCCTGTAGTGCAATCGCTCGGGTTCAGTTAGAGCCCAACGCCTCGCTCGGGTTCAGTTAGAGCCAACGCCTCGCACACATGCGCGTACGTGTACGATAGAAACGCGCATCACTCGGCCCCCGACCTCCCACCGTAATCGGGAACTCCCCGAAATTTTCCTCGCCCTTGCTTCTACCACGGTTTTTCCATCATGGACGGCCCAAAGAATGTCATGCAGCTGTTTCTCCGGCCCGCCCAGGACGAAAAGCCCATTTTCTTTCATGATTTTTTGTCATAGAAGTAGGAGCCCACCACATCTATGATGATACCGGGTTTTGTCACAATTATCATCATAGAAGTGTCATATGTATGACAGAAAAAAAAATCGTTCGGCCCAAAATGTCACGGATGTGTCTTTTTTTGTAGTGTAAGTGACATGCTTTTCCATAAACCATTTTATACGGAGACATACCCATAGGATTTTTATATGCAGTTCTATAGGCCCATAATGCATCATCAAGTTTGTTGGACCAATTCTTTCTAGATCTATTAACAGTCTTTTGCAAAATTAATTTAATCTCCCTATTACTTAGTTCTACTTGACCACTAGATTGTGGATGGTATGGAGATGCAATTCTATGATTAACATCATACTTAGCAAGCATTTTACGAAAAGCACCATGAATAAAATGTGAACCACCATCGGTCATTAAGTATCTAGGGACTCCAAACCTCGGAAAAATAACTTCTTTAAGCATCTTAATAGAGGTGTTATGATCAGCACTACTAGTTGGAATAGCTTCTACCCACTTAGTAACGTAATCAACAGCAACTAAAATATGTGTATACCCATTAGAGGAAGGAAACGGTCCCATATAATCAAAGCCCCAAACATCAAATGGTTCAGTAACAAGTGAATAGTTCATAGGCATTTCTTGACGTCTACTAATATTACCAATTCTTTGACATTCATCATAGGACAAAACAAACTTACGGGCATCTTTAAAAAGAGTAGGCCAATAAAAACCGGATTGCAATACCTTATGCGCAGTTCTATCTCCAGCATGGTGTCCTCCACAAGCCTCGTAGTGACACTTGCGTAGGATCTGTTCCTGTTCATGCTCAGGTACACAACGTCTAATGACACCATCTACTACTTCTTTATAAAGGTGTGGGTCATCCCAGAAGTAATGTCTTAAATCATAGAAAAACTTTTTCTTTTGCTGGTATGTGAAACTAGGTGGTATAAATTTAGCAACAATGTAATTAGCATAATCAGCATACCATGGAGCAGTACGAGAAGCATTTATGACAGTTAATTGTTCATCAGAAAAGCTATCATCAATAGGTAGTGGGTCATCAAGAACATTCTCTAACCTAGATAAGTTGTCTGCAACGGGGTTCTCAGCTCCCTTTCTATCTATAATATGCAAATCAAATTCTTGTAGTAGGAGAACCCATCTAATAAGTCTAGGTTTAGCATCTTCCTTTTCCATAAGATATTTAATAGCAGCATGATCAGTGTGAATAGTTACTTTAGAATCAATAATATAAGGTCTGAACTTATCACAAGCAAATACAACTACTAAAAATTCTTTTTCAGTAGTAGCATAATTTCTCTGGGCACTGTCTAGAGTTTTTCTAGCATATTGGATAATATTTAATTTCTTATCAACTCTTTGTCCTAGAACAGCACCTGCAGCATAATCACTAGCATCACACATAATTTCAAAGGGTAAATTCCAATCAGGAGGCTGAACAATAGGTGCAGAAATCAAGCCTTTCTTAAGTATTTCAAATGTTTCTACACAATCATCATCAAAGACAAAAGGAACATCTTTTTGTAAGAGATTAGTCAGAGGCCTAGAAATTTTTTAGAAGTCTTTAATGAACCTTCTATAAAAACCGGCATGACCAAGGAAACTTCTTATACCTTTAATGTCCTTAGGACATGACATCTTTTCAATAGCATCAACTTTAGCTTTATCAACTTCAATACATCTTTCAGAAATTTTATGCCCCAAGAAAATACCTGCATTAACCATAAAGTGGCACTTCTCCCAATTCAAGACAAGATTAGTTTCTTCACATCTCTGCAAAACTTGATCAAGGTTGCTTAAGCAATCATCAAAAGAAGTTCCATAAATGGAGAAATCATCCATGAAAACCTCAACAATCTTTTCACAAAAGTCAGAGAATATAGCAGTCATACATCTTTGAAAGGTAGCAGGTGCATTGCATAAACCAAAAGGCATACGTCTATAAGCAAAGGTACTGAAAGGGCAAGTAAAAGTGGTATTTTCTTGATCCTCTTTTGACAAAGGTATTTGAGAGAAACCAGAATAATCGTCTAGAAAGCAAAGATGTGTATGTTTGGATAATCTTTCTAGCATTTGATCAATAAAAGGTAAAGGGTAATGATCCTTTTTAGTAGCTTTATTTAGTTGCGGAAATCAATTGCCAGTCTATAACCTATAACAATTCTTTGTGGGATCAATTCATCTTTATCATTAGGAACAACAGTAATACCTCCCTTCTTAGGGACACAATGGACATGACTTACCCACTGACTATCAGCAATGGGATATATTATACCTGCCTCCAGAAGCTTTAGTATTTCTTTTCTTACCACTTCTTTCATCTTAGGATTTAACCGTCATTGGTGATCAACAACCTGTTTAGCGTCTTTCTCCAATTTTATTTTGTGTTGGCATAGAGTGGGACTAATGCCCTTAAGATCACCAAGAGTATATCCAATAGCAGCACGGTGCTTCTTTAGATTTTTCAATAGTTTCTCTTCTTCCTGCTCTGAAAGGTTAGCACTTATAATAACAGGATAGGTAAGCATATTTAAGAGTATCTGGTAATGGTTTAAGCTCAAACACGGGATCTCCCTTGGGTGGAGGAGGATCCCCTAGAATTTCAACAGGCAAGTTGTGTTTCAAATAGGTCCCTGTTTAAATAATACTTCATCTATTTCCCTTCTTTCATTCATAAACATATCATTTTCATGGTCTAACAAATATTGTTCTAAAGGATCATTAGGAGGCACGGCAATAGAAGCAAGACCAATAATTTCATCTTTACTAGGCAATTCTTTATCATGGGGTTGTCTAAAAAAATTAGCAAAATTAAAATCATGAGACATATCCCCTAAACCAATAGTAACAACATCCTTTTTGAAATCTACCTTAGCATTAATAGTATTCAATAAGGGTCTACCAAATATAATGGGACAAACATTATCTTGTGGGGAAGCAAGAACAAGAAAATCAGTAGGATATTTAATTTTCCCACACAAGAATTCAACATCTCTAACAATCCCAACTGGTGAGATAGTATCTCTATTGGCAAGCTTAATAGTAACATTAATATCTTCCATCTCAGCAGGTGCAATATCATGCATAATGTCTGTATATAAGGTATAACGTATTGCACTGACACTAGCACCCATATCACATAAGCCATGATAACAGTGATCTCCTATTTTAACCGAAACAACAGGCATGCCAACAATAGGTCTATGTTTATCTTTAGTATCAGGTTTAGCAATTCTAGCAGCTTCATCACAGAAATAAATAACATGCCCATCAATATTATCGGCCAAGATATCTTTAACCATAGCAATACTAGGTTCAACTTTAATTTGCTCAGGGGGTGTAGGTGTTCTAGTATTACTCTTACGAACCAAAGTTGAAGCTTTATCATGATCCTTAATTCTAGCAGGGAAAGGTGGTTTCTCAATATAAGCGGTAGGAACAATAGGATCAACATTGTAAGTGATAGTCTTTTCTTCAACTTTAATAGGTTCAACTACTTTTACTTCAATGGGAGGATGAAATTTAAACCACTTCTCCTTAGGGAGATCAACATGAGTAGCAAAGGATTCGCAGAAAGAAGCTACTATCTCAGAGTCAAGTCCATATTTAGTGCTAAAGTCACGGAAAACATCAGTATCCATAAAAGATTTAACACAATCAAACTTAGGTGTTATACCTGACTCCTTACCTTCGTCGAGTTCCCAATCTTCAGAGTTGCATTTAATTCTTTCCAATTAATTCCATCTGAATTCAATAGTCTTCATCATAAAACAACCAGAACAAGAAGTATCGAGCATGGAGCGATTATTGAGAGAAAGTCGAGCATAAAATTTTTGAATAATAATTTCTCTTGAGAGCTCATGATTGGGGCATGAATATAACATTGAATTAAGCCTCCCCCAAGCTTGAGCGATGCTTTCTCCTTCGCGAGGCCATAGATTATATATATAATTGCGATCACGATGAACCAGATGCATAGGATAAAACTTCTGATGAAATTCCAATTTCAATCGGTTGTAGTTCCATGATCCAATATCGTCACATAGCCTAAACCATATCAATGCCTTCCCCCTTCAAAGATAGAGGGAAGACCTTCTTCTTGATAGCATCCTCGGGCATACCTGCAAGCTTAAATAATCCACAAACTTCATCCACATAGATTAAGTGTAAATCAGGATGCAATGTTCCATCTCTCGTAAAAGGATTAGCTAGCAGTTTCTCTATTATACCCGAAGGAATTTCAAAGTAAACATTTTCAGTAGGTTCAGTAGGTTGAGGAGCAAATCTTTGCTCTACTGGTCGGGGTGAAGATACCCCTAACAAGCCCCTCAAAGGATTATGTTCCATAGTAACAAGTGACAGTAAATTTCAGCACACTATATAAATTTTTCCTTACCAAATTCCACTTACCAAAGGCGCTTCACTCCCCGGCAACGGCGCCAGAAAAGAGTCTTGATGACCCACAAGTATAGGGGATCTATCGTAGTCCTTTCGATAAGTAAGAGTGTCGAACCCAACAAGGAGCAGAAGGAAATGACAAGCAATTTTCATAAGGTATTCTCTGCAAGCACGGAAATTATCGGTAACAGATAGTTTTGTGATAAGGTAATTTGTAACGGGTAACAAGTAATAAAAGTAATAAGGTGCAGCAAGGTGGCCCAATCCTTTTTGTAGCAAAGGACAAGCCTGGACAAACTCTTATATAAAGGAAAACGCTCCCGAGGACACATGGGAATTATCGTCAAGCTAGTTTTCATCACGCTCATATGATTCGCGTTCGTTACTTTGATAATTTGATATGTGGGTGGACCGGTGCTTGGGTACTCCCTTCCTTGGACAAGCATCCCACTTATGATTAACCCCTCTTGCAAGCATCCGCAACTACAAAAGAAGTATTAAGGTAAACCAAACCATAGCATGAAACATATGGATCCAAATCAGCCGCTTACGAAGCAACGCATAAACTAGGGTTTAAGCTTCTGTCACTCTAGCAACCCATCATGTACTTATTACTTCTCAATGCCTTCCCCTAGGCCCAAACAATGGTGAAGTTTCATGTAGTCGACGTTCACATAACACCACTAGAGGAAAGACAACATACATCTCATCAAAATATTGAACGAATACCAAATTCACATGACTACTTATAGAAAGACTTCTCCCATGTCCTCAGGAACAAACGTAACTACTCACAAATCATATTCATGTACATAATCAGAGGGGTATTAATATGCATAAAGGATCTGAACGTATGATCTTCCTCTAAATAAACAAACTAGCATCAACTACAAGGAGTAATCAACACTACTAGCAACCCACAGGTACCAATCTGAGGTTTTGAGACAAAGATTGGATACAAGATATGAACTAGGGTTTGAGAGGAGATGGTGCTGGTGAAGATGTTGAAGGAGATTGACCCCCTCCCGATTCAGAGGATCGATGGTGATGATGATGGCGATGATTTCCCCCTCCCGGAGGGATGTTTCACCGGCAGAACAGCTCCGTCGGAGCCCTAGATTGGTTCCGCCAAGGTTTTGCCTCGAGACGGCGGTGCTTCATCTTGAAAGGGTCCTTCTGATTTTTTCAGGGAAAAAGGACTTCATATAGCCAAATATGGACACCAGAGGCCTGCCAGGGGGCCCACGAGGCAGGGGGCGCGCCCCCACCCTCGTGGATGGTGGGCGGCACCCCTCTAGTACTTTCTTCGCCCAATTTCTTTTATATATTCCAAAACTGACTTTCTTGGAGTTTCAGGACTTTTGGAGTTGTACAGAATATGTCTCTAATATTTGCTCCTTTTCCAGCTCAGAATTCCATCTGCCGGCATTCTCCCTCTTCATGTAAACCATGTAAAATAAGATAGAATAGGCATAAGTATTGTGACATAATGTGTAATAACATCCCATAATGCAATAAATATCGATATAAAAGCATGATGCAAAATGGACGTATCACAATTACACGGAATTGGTCCGTAACTTGAGGATTATCGTCATTGCTGCATAGAAGAATTACGTCCTGGAAGCACCGCTAGGTGCAAGACCTGCTGCAGGAGCAACTCCGGACGTTATGAACGTCTGGCAGAGCAAAGCTGATGACTACTCAATAGTTCAGTATGCCATGCTTTATGGCTTAGAATCGGGATTTCAACGACGTTTTGAACGTCATGGAGCATATGAGATGTTCCAGGAGTTGAAGTTAATATTTCAAGCAAATGCCCGAATTGAGAGATATGAAGTCTCCAATAAGTTCTATAGCTGCAAGATGGAGGAGAATAGTTCTGTCAGTGAACATATACTCAGAACATATACTCAACTGGGAGTTAATCTTCCTGATGATAGTGTCATTGTCAGAGTTCTTCAATCACTGCCACCAAGCTACAAAAGCTTCATGATGAACTATAATATGCAAGGGATGGATAAGACAATTCCCGTGCTCTGCACGATGCTAAAGGCTGCGGAGGTAGAAATCAAGAAGGAGCATCAAGTGTTGATGGTTAACAAGACCACTAGTTTCAAGAAAAAGGGCAAAGGGAAGAAGGGGAACTTCAAGAAGAACGGCAAGCAAGTTGCTGCTCAAGTGAAGAAGCCCAAGTCTGGACCTAAGCCTGAGACTGAGTGCTTCTACAACAAAGGGACTGGTCACTGGAAGCGGAACTGCCTCAAGTATTTGGCGGATAAGAAGGATGGCAAAGTGAAAGGTATATTTGATATACAAGTTATTGATGTGTACCATACTAATGCTTGTAGTAGCGCCTGGGTATTTGATACTGGTTCTGTTGCTCATATTTGCAACTCAAAATAGGGGCTACGGATTAAACGAAGATTGGCTAAGGATGAGGTGACGATGCGCGTGGGAAATGGTTCCAAAGTCGATGTGATCACCGTCGGCACGCTACCTCTACATCTACCTTCGGGATTAGTTTTAGACCTGAATAATTTTTATTTGGTGCCAGCGTTGAGCATGAACATTATATCTGGATCTTTTTTAAACCGAGACGGTTATTCATTTAAATCAGAGAATAATGGTTGTTCTATTTATATGAGTAATATATTTTATGGTCATGCACCCTTGATGAGTGGTCTATTTTTATTGAATCTCGATTGTAGTGATACACATATTCATAATATTGAAGCCAAAAGATACAAGGTTAATAATGATAGTGCAACTTATTTGTAGCACTGTCGTTTAGGTCATATTGGTCTAAAGCGCATGAAGAAACTCCATGCTGATGGCCTTTTGGAATCAGTTGATGCTTGCGAACCATGCCTCATGGGCAAGATGACTAAGACTCCGTTCTCCGGAACAATGGAGCGAGCAACAGACTTGTTGGAAATTATACATACTGATGTATGCGGTCCGATGAGTGTTGAGGATCGTGGTGTGTATCGTTATTTTTTGACATTCAAAGATGATTTAAGTAGATATGGGTATATCTACTTAATGAAACATAAGTCTGAAACATTTGAAAAGTTCAAAGAATTTCAGAGTGAAGTGGAAAATAAACATAACAAGGAAATAAAGTTTCTACGATCTGATCGTGGAGGTGAATATTTGAGTTATGAGTTTGGTCTTCATTTGAAACAATGTGGAATAGTTTCGCAACTCACGCCACCTGGAACACCACAGCGTAATGGTGTGTCCGAACATCGTAACCGTAATTTAATAGATATGGTGCGATCTATGATGTCTCTTACCGATTTACCACTATCGTTTTAGGGTTATGCTTTAGAGACGGCTGCATTCACGTTAAATAGGGCGCTATCTAAATCCGTTGGGACGACACCATATGAACTTTGGTTTGGCAAGAAACCCAAGCTGTCGTTTCTTAAAGTTTGGGGCTGCGATGCTTATGTGAAAAAGCGTCAACCTAATAAGCTCGAACCCAGATCGGAGAAATGTGTCTTCATAGGATACCCAAAGGAAACTGTTGGGTACACCTTCTATCACAGATCCGAAGGCAAGATATTCGTTGCTAAGAATGGATCCTTTCTAGAGAAGGAGTTTCTCTCGAAAGAAGTGAGTGGAGGAAAGTAGAACTTGATGAGGTAATACCTGCTCCCGAATTGGAAAGTAGTTCTTCATAGAAATCAGTTCGAGTGATTCCTACATCAATTAGTGAGGAAGCTAATGATGATGATCATGAAACTTCAGATCAAGTTACTACTGAACCTCGTAGGTCAACCAGAGCACGATCCGCACCAGAGTGGTACGGTAATCCTATTCTGGAGGTCATGTTACTTGACCATGACGAACCTACGAACTATTAGGAAGCGATGATGAGCCCAGATTCCATGAAATGGCTTGAGGGCATGAAATCTGAGATGGGATCCATGTATGAGAACAAAGTATGGACTTTGGTTGACTTGCCCGATGATCGGCAAGCCATAGAGAATAAATGGATCTTTAAGAAGAAGACTGACGCTGACGGTAATGTTACTGTCTACAAAGCTCGACTTGTTGCGAAAGGTTTTCGACAAGTTCAAGGGGTCGACTACGATGAGACCTTCTCACCTGTAGCGATGCTTAAGTCTCTCCAAATCATGTTAGCAATTGCCGCTTTTTTATGATTATGAAATTTGGCAAATGGATGTCAAAACCGCATTCCTTAATGGATATCTCAAAGAAGAGTTGTATATGATGCAACCAGAAGGTTTTGTCAATCCTAAAGGTGCTATCAAAGTGTACAAGCTCCAGCGATCCATTTATGGACTGGTGCAAGCATCTCGGAGTTGGAATATACGCTTTGATAGTGTGATCAAAGCACATGGTTTTATACAGACTTTTGGAGAAGCCTGTATTTACAAGAAAGTGAGTGGGAGCTCTGTAGCATTTCTGATATTATATGTGGATGACATATTGTTGATCGGAAATGATATGGAATTTCTGGATAGCATAAAAGGATACTTGAATAAGAATTTTTCAATGAAAGACCTCGGTGAAGCTGCTTATATATTGGGCATCAAGATCTATAGAGATAGATCAAGACGCTTAATTGGATTTTCAGAAAGCACATACCTTGACAAAATTTTGAAGAAGTTCAAAATGGATCAGTCAAAGAAAGGGTTCTTGCCTGTGTTACAAGGTGCGAAGTTGAGTCAGACTCAATGCCCGACCACTGCAGAAGATAGAGAGAAAATGAAAGTCATTCCCTATGCTTCAGCCATAGGTTCTATCATGTATGCAATGTTGTGTACCAGACCTGATGTGTGCCTTGCTGTTAGTTTAGCAGAGAGGTACCAAAGTAATCCAGGAGTGGAACACTAGACAGCAGTCAAGAACATCCTGAAATACCTAAAAAGTACTAAGGATATGTTTCTCGTTTATGGAGGTGACAAAGAGCTCGTCGTAAAAGGTTACATCAATGCAAGCTTTGACACTGATATGGATGACTCTAAGTCACAAACCGGATACGTATTTATATTGAATGGTGGAGCTGTCAGTTGGTGCAGTTCCAAGCAAAGCGTCGTGGCGGGATCTACGTGTGAAGCGGAGTACATAGATGCTTCGGAAGCAGCAAATGAAGGAGTCTGGATGAAGGAGTTCATATCCGATCTAGGTGTAATACCTAGTGCATCGGGTCCAATGAAAATCTTTTGTGACAATACTGGAGTAATAGCCTTGGCGACGGAATCCAGATTACACAAGAGAACCAAACACATCAAGAGACGCTTCAATGCCATCCGCGATCAAGTCAAGGAGGGAGACATAGAGATTTGCAAAATACATACGGATCTGAATGTTGCAAACCCGTTGACTAAGCCTCTTCCACGAGCAAAACATGATCAGCACCAAGACTCCATGGGTGTTAGAATCATTAATATGTAATCTAGATTATTGCCTCTAGTGGAAGTGGGAGACTGAAGGAAATATGCCCAAGAGGCAATAATAAAGTTTTTATTTATATTTCCTTATATCATGATAAATTTTTATTATTCATGCTAGAATTGTATTAACCGGAAACTTAGTACATGTGTGAATACATAGACAAACAGAGTATCCCTAGTATGCCTCTACTTGACTAGCTCGTTAATCAAAGATGGCTAAGCTTCCTAGCCATAGACATGTGTTGTCATTTGATGAACGGGATCACATCATTAGAGAATGATGTGATGGACAAGACCCATACGTTAGCTTAGCATTATGATCATTTAGTTTTATTGCTATTGCTTTCTTCATGACTTATACATGTTCCTCTGACTATGAGATTACGCAACTCCCGAATACCGGAGGAACACTTAGTGTGCTATCAAACGTCATAACGTAACTGGGTGATTATAAAGATGCTCTACAGGTGTCTCCGATGGTGTTTGTTGAGTTGGCATAGATCGTGTAACACCCTGAGAATCATGCTACAGTAACCCCCTATGATTAAGCTAATCATGTTGCTAAACAGGGCTTGATCACATTTGAACCACACCCTTGTAAAACTCCTAGTTCAAATTTCAAACATAATTAAAGTGGAAAATTAAAAGTTTTCAAAAATTCAAACAGAAATGTTCAGTGGGTGCCAAATATTACACTGGTAATTATGGTGGAGAAAACACATTTTTATAAAATATCTAAATACTTTTAAATGAAATAAACAGGAAAGGAAATAAACAAATAAAAGAAAAGGGAGAGCTAAAACTAAAACAAACAAACAAAAAAAACAACTGCCCCCCCCCTGACTGGGCCTTGGCCCAGTTGGCCGTGTGG
>NC_057796.1:393007327-393048739 GCF_018294505.1 Triticum aestivum
TGCCCGTTCGGGCGAGTCCGCCCCCTGCTCGCCCGCTTCCCCCATTGCTGCCCACCTCGCTCGCCTCTGCCTCCCGCCGGAGCTCCACGCCGGCCGCCGCTGCTGCCACTCCCCACGCTCGCCCGCGCCTCTGCTCGCCCCCCCCCCGTCGCCGGGGCAGGCTACGGCCTCGGGCACGCGCACCACACCCGGGCGCCCGCTAACGCCGAACCCACTTCCCCCTGGGCCTATGACAAGTGGGCCTAGCCCCTGAACGAAAAAAAATAATAAAAGTAATAAATAAAAATAAAAATAAAAATAAAATAATAAATAAAATAAATTAATAATAATAATAATAAGAATAAATTAATTAATAAAAATTAATAAATAAATAAATAAAGAAAATAAAAATATTTTTTTAATTAATTAACTAAATTAATTAGCTAAACCCTAATTAACCAAAACAGTGAATGACAGGTGGGTCCCACTGGACCCACATGTCAGTTGACTTAGTCAACCCCTGTTGACTGCTGATGTCAGCATGACATCATGCTGATGTCATAAATCCAAGTTTCGAATTAAATTAAATAAATAATTAAATTCTAGAAATTAATAAAATCTTTAGAAAATCATATCTTTTAATCCGTAACTCGGATTAAAATATTTTCAACATGAAAGTTGCTCAGAACGACGAGACGAATCGGGATACGCAGTCCGTTCGTCCACCACACCTCCCTAACCTATCGAACTCGCAACTTTTTCCCTCCGGTCCGTCTGTCCGAAAACGCGAAACATTGGGAATACTTCCCGGATGTTCCCCCCCTTCGCCGGTACCACCTACTGTCGCGTTAGGACACACCTCGCACTGTTCATTGTCATGTCACGCATCGTCATGCTTATGTTTGCATTGTATTTACTGTTTCATCCCCCCTCTTCTCTTCGGTAGACTACGAGACCGACGCTGCTGCTGACCAGTTCGACTACAGAGTTGACGACCCCTCCTACTTGCCAGAGCAACCAGGCAAGCCCCCCCTTTGATCACCAGATATCGCCTACTCTAATCTCTACTGCTTGCATTAGAGTAGTGTAGCATGTTACTGCTTTTCGATATCCTATTCTGATGCATAGCCTATCCTTGCTACTATTGTTACTACCTTTACCTGCAATCCTACATGCTTAGTATAGGATGCTAGATTTCCATCAGTGGCCCTACATCCTTGTCCGTCTGCTGTGCTATACTATCGGGCTGTGATCACCTGGGCGGTGATCACGGGCATATACTTATATACTATATACATGACACATGTGATGACTAAAGTCGGGTCGGCTCGTAGGAGTACCCGCAAGTGGATCTTTGTGGCGGAGCGACAGGGCAGGTTGAGACCGCCTAGGTGAGAGGTGGGCCTGGTCCTGGTCGGCGTTCGCGGATACTTAACACGCTTAACGAGATCTTGGTAATTGATCTGAGTCTGGCCATTTGGTCTATACGCACTAACCATCTACGTGGGAGTAGTTATGGGTATCCCGACGTCGTGGTATCAGCCGAAGCTCTTTTGACGTCAGCGACTGAGTGGCGCGCGCCCTGTTGGACCGCTTTGACGTAACCGCCGTGATCGTGTGGGTTGCTAGGTCTGCTCGCGGCCGCGTTCGCAACGTGCAGGTGTGCATAGGGCGATGGGCCCAGACCCCTGCGCGCATAGGTTTAGACCGGCGTGCTGACCTCTCTGTTGAGCCTAGGTGGGGCTGCGACGTGTTGATCTTACGAGGCCGGGCATGACCCAGAAAAGTGTGTCCGGCCAAATGGGATCGAGCGTGTTGGGTTATGTGGTGCACCCCTGCAGGGAAGTTTATCTATTCGAATAGCCGTGTCCCTCGGTAAAAGGACGACCCGGAGTTGTACCTTGAGCTTATGACAACTAGAACTGGATACTGAATAAAATACACCCTTCCAAGTGCCAGATACAACCCGGTGATCGCTCTCTAACAGGGCGACGAGGAGGGGATTGCCGGGTAGGATTATGCTACGCGATGCTACTTGGAGGACTTCAATCTACTCTCACCTATATGCTGCAAGATGGAGATGTCCAGAAGCGTAGTCTTCGGCAGGACTAGCTATCCCCCTCTTATTCCGGCATTCTGCAGTTCAGTCCACTGATATGCCCCTTTACACATATACCCATGCATATGTAGTGTAGCTCCTTGCTTGCGAGTACTTTGGATGAGTACTCACGGTTGCTTTTCTCCCTCTTTTCCCCTTTCTATACCGGATTGTCGCAACCAGATGCTGGAGTTCAGGAGCCAGACGCCACAGTCGACGACGACACTTACGACACTGGAGGTGCCTACTACTACGTGCAGGCCGCTGACGACGACCAGGAGTAGTTAGGAGGTCCCAGGCAGGAGGCCTTGCCTTTTCGATTGTTGCTACTTTTGTGCTAGCCTTCTTAAGGCAAACTTGTTTAACTTATGTCTGTACTCAGATATTGTTGCTTCCGCTGACTCGTCTATGATCGAGCACTTGTATTCGAGCCCTCGAGGCCCCTGGCTTGTATTATAATGCTTGTATGACTTATTTATGTTGTAGAGTTGTGTTGTGATATCTTCCCGTGAGTCCCTGATCGTGATCGTACACATTTGCGTGCATGATTAGTGTACGGTCAAATCGGGGGCGTCACAGATCGAGATTAGGATTTGTCACTCCGAGTATCGGAGAGGTATCTCTGGGCCCTCTTGGTAATGCACATCACTCTAAGCCTTGCAAACAATGTGAGTAATGAGTTAGTTATGTGATGATGCATTACAGAACGAGTAAAGAGACTTGCCGGTAACGAGATTGAACTAGGTATGATGATACCGACGATCGAATCTCGGGAAAGAACTACTAGGGAAAACCTTATACACAGAATCTTACCTGTAGCGAGGGACAAAAACAGGCACTACTACTACTTACCAGTAGCGCGTGGCAACCAAACGCATTGCAGCTAAGTTCATAGCAGTAGCGCGTCTCACGGAAGACACGCTACAACTACAATCCCCCTACTGTTCTCGCCAAGCCACCAATAGTTGTAGCGGGCTTAAGAAAAGCACGCTGCTACTAAGGTTGTTGTAGTAGCGTGTTTCACGGAGAAAGCGCTACTGCTAATGAAAGGAAAATAAAATGAAAAACATATGGAAAAGTAAATGAAAATGAAAGAAATAGAAAAAGGGGAAGGAAAAAAGTAAATGTGCAGGAAAACAAAAGAAAAAGAAAAATAAAGGAGAAAGGCGTCGCAGTAGCGTGCTTTCAGGACATGCGCTATAGCTAAGTTAGCTATAGCTAATGTAGCAATAGCGCATTTCCTGGAACGTGCTACTGCTACTTTTGACTTAACCGCGCGATTCTTTCTTCCACATGGCCACTTCCCCCAAATCCAACTCCTCTGTTGTCGCCGCTGTCGTCGCCCTGCATCGCCGTCGGCAGCCGCGCGCTCTCCCGTCACCCTCCGCATGCCCTCGACGCTGCCCCCGACCCCGACCTCGACGCCGCCCTCCGCCGCGCGCCCGAGCCCTGACCCCGACCTCGACGCCGCCTGCCCCTCCCTCGCCGCCGGCACCCGAGGTGAGCACGCCTCCTCCTCCCCCTCCCCTACCTCTGCCTAGCTAGGGTTCCTAGGGTTCATCAAATTTTAGAGTGCATCAAATTAGTTAGGGTTCATCAAATTAGATGCTAATTAGGGTAGTAGTTCCTAGGTAGGTTCATCTAATTAGTTAGTAAGAACTAGGGCAGTAGTGTTTAATAGAATTAGTAAGAAAATTAATAGAACTAGTTGAACTAGTTTACTTTTAGTAAGAACTAGTTGAATTAATAGGACTAGTGTATTTTTAGTAAGAAAATTAATAGAACTAGTTGAACTAGTTTATTTTTAGTAAGAACTAGTTTATTTTTATTTATAGTAAGTTTATTTTTAGTAAGAACTAGTTGAATTAATAGAACTAGTTGAACATGTCACATTTGTTGTTATTTTTTTAGTTAAAGCAATTATTCCCACATCGACGTCGACGATGCCTATCCCGCATCCTCGTCATCGACTCGGCGGAGGACACCTGCTTGATCAGAGGGGCCATGTCCGGGACTGGGCTCCGCTGGGCTGGTACTGGGAGGTGCTACCTACCGGGGGCGCAGCTTGGTGAGGAGCCAGCCCGTCGTTGACCCGAACCTTCTTTGGTGGTGGTCGCGTGGGCCAGTGACGGTGCAGAGGCTTGAGGACCCCGCGGAGGTGGTATGTCACCGTGTCAGCGAGGAGGACGAGCACGTCCGTCGCTACATGGTTGCGTTGGAGGGCAGGTTCTCCAACACCTGGTAGGTTCTTCAGGGATCTCACTAGAGCTATGATCCTGTGATGGTTCCTTCTCTTTGGGTGTCCACCGCCCGCACCGATACCCATCGTTCGCTACGGTTTTAGTTGTATTAGTGATGTTATATGTATGATAATATTCGAGATGTATTAGTGATAATATTCGACGATGTACGGACGCAAGAGATGATTTAGTTTTGCTTATTGAATGCATGCTAATTTGAATACTTATTTATTTTATGATTTGGTTTTCCTTATTGAATGCTCAAATTGGAGAAGAACTCCTATTTGGAATGCTCAAATTGGATCCCACTATGCAAGGCGTATGCATTTGATTAGTTGATAGCTTATAGGGTTTTTGTTTTTGCATAAATCAAGGAGCCCCTCCATCGTCCCCGCCGTCGTGCCCATCACCGACCCCCTCCGACCTCGAGGTGATAACAGCCAAATCTCCATGTCAATATGAGTCCTATAAGATATTTTGAAATGTTTTTGTTCATATTTTCAACCATTGAAATGCAATGACCATCAAGTTTGAATGCTCATATGATGTAGATAAAAACATGTATATCTTGTGTTGCTCAAATAAGATATGTGCTTGCCCAAGTGGCCGGTCATGTTTGCAGGTTACACCTCTGAGTGGCCTATGTTTTGCCGGAGTATTGATTAGTTTCCGTTCCGGCAAATTTCAGGCGCTCGATATGTCCTTTTTTAGCAAAGGTCATGCCGGATTTTTCCGTGAATTTTGGCATGACTTGTGCTAGAATATGTAGGAAATATCGAGTGGCCTGGATTTTCTAGAAAGATAATTAAACGACATTTTGGGTTGACTTTAAGTCTGTCGAGGCTCCACCATATATGAGAGGACGAAGAATCTCGACTGTTGTGTTGGGGGTCACTTCCCCTTCGTTCCCGTGTGCTAGACATTTTGGTGTAATGCACTCGGGGACGAAAGGAGGAGCGATCATCACCAACGGTCAAATGTATACACCACGTGATCTGAGAGTTTTCAAGAAAAGACTCGGCAGACCGATAGTCAACTCGTGATGAATAATACTGATCTAATTTAGTTTTTGTAGTACATATATTTAATTGTAGAAGTTCAATCTTTGAATTGTGAACATAGGAAATGTCGTACTCGGACGACAAAAGTCTCCCGGGGGAGTGCGACTGGTGCAACGACGACCGAGGTCTGTGCGACAGGCCTCACCTGGACGAAGATCGGTGCTTCAGCATTAAGCTCCAGGAGACCTTCGATGTTGAAACGGTACGCAACGACGAGAAGTGTTTTTTCATAATTAAGCACGACTTCAACTATTTCAACGTGTAATTTTCATCTTTTACAATTCGAATAGCTTATTCCATGCCATGCAAGAAGCTATGTCTTGGAGAGGATGGTTTTGAAGACCATGAAACTTTTGAAACAAAGAAAATTCACCTAAGGACCCATCATGGTATGGATTTTGAAGTAAATATGTACAATTCTGAGAGGATAACCCATTTTGGTTGCACAAATTGGGAAGCACTTTGCAAGATGTATGGTTTTTATGAGGGTATGCTTGTCACCATGGATCTTGCTGATCCTGACGTCGAGCAAGACAATATGGACATTTGGGTCCTTGTTGATACGCTTCCAATTCCACCGCTATGTGAGTTTCTCAACCATAGTTATTAACTAATTTATATTGTTTATTTCAAAATAGTTGACAGCTTATTTCCATTGACAGCTTATTTTCATTCTTCAAACAATGTGCGGAAGATGGTAGACAGAACCTACTACACCGATGGCTCCGAATTAACTTATCAGGAAAAAAATCATCTGATCGCATTTTGTACTGATCTTGAGAATTACAATATCTATTATCAAAACCCTCCACATTATGGTCAATACGTGCCACTTGTGCACGTGTTGAACCACGGTAACATCCATGGAGATGCCATGGTAAGATTTTTTACTATTACGACATCTGTGCATCTTTTGCATACTTCTAAAACCGAACTACATTGCTAACTACAAAGTTATTACTATGTTTTTCAACAGAAAATCCTGAAGGATTGTGTGCCTCATCTGATGTTTTAGAATGGCCGCCTTGATGTTTTGAACATACAGCCAGGTCATCCTATGAATCACACCTGTCCATATCGGATTTCTTAAACCGGTAAATACATGGTAATCAAAGAATGGAAAAAATGTATGGATAGTCGTAAGGAGGTTCTTGGAAGCAACATTGTGCGAAAGGCAAGAATTGGAGACAGGATAATCTCCATTCTCCATAATGGAGAGTCAGGGGCTATCTTGTTTTATGCTATTTTACCTAAGAGAATGTAGTAGGTCCTAAGAGAATGTAGTAGGTCCTATGAGGTACAATGTTTATTATGTGGTACAATTTGTTAGATTTGATGATGAGGAGTAGTTGTGAATATGACTAGTGACCAACTTGCTATGTGATGTCTCATTGATGAAAACGATGATCATGAGGAGGTGTTATATGACAATGATGTATTATGATGATAAGTTGTTAATGATATGATGATGATGATATCTATTATATCATTAGGTGACAGAACCGTGGATTAGTTTCAAGTGGATGTCCATCCACTTGAAACTAGTCCATGGTTCTTTCACCCAGTGATGTAATAACTCATTATGATGTAAAAACAAGCTCTAAATTGCTGCTGTATGAAAACTTGTATAAAGGTGTATGAATACAACACGAAATAAAAAAGAAATATAATATGGAATAATAGTAGTAGCGCGGGCTGGGAGAAGCGCTACTAGTAATTACCAGTAGCGCCCTTTCGAGGAAGCGCTACTACTAAGTCGATATAGCAGTAGCGTGGGTTAGCCCACACTACTGCTAACCTTTAGTTGTAGCACCGTACCAGTAGCGCTGCTGTCCGCGCTACTGATAGGCCTAAAACACGCACTACGGCTAGACTTTTCCCTAGTAGTGAAGTAACATGCATATCGATGACAAAGGGAACAACGTATATTGTTATGCGGTTTGACCGATAAAGATCTTCATAGAATATGTAGGAGCCAATATGATCCAGGTTCCGCTATTGGTTATTGACCGGAGATGTGTCTCGGTCATGTCTACATAGTTCTCGAACCCGTAGGGTCCGCACGCTTAACGTTCGATGACGATTTGTATTATGAGTTATATGATTTGATGACCGAAGTTTGTACGGAGTCCCGGATGAGATCACGGACATGACGAGGAGTCTCGAAATGGTCGAGTGGTAAAGATCGATATATTGGAAGGTTACATTCGGACACCGGAATGGTTTCGGGAAGTATCCGATAAGTTTCAGAGTACCGGGAGGTTACCGGAACCCCCCGAGGAAGTATTGGCCTTAATGGGCTTTAGTGGAAAGGAGAGAAGGGCCACAAGGGGGGGCAGCACCCCCCCTCCCCCCCATGGCAAGTCCGAATTGGACTAGGGAGGGGGCGGCGCCCCCCTCTTTCCTTCTCCCTCTCTTCCTCCTTCCCTCTCTCCCCCTCTTGGAAAAAGGAAGGGGACTCCAACTACGATTGGGAATCCTAGTTGGACTCCCCTATGGAGCGCGCCCCCCTTGGCCGGCCACCTCCTCCCCCTCCTTTATATACGTGGGAAGGGGCACCCCAAAGACACACCAAGTCTTCTCTTAGCCGTGTGTGGTGCCCCCTCCACAGTTACACACCTCGGTCATATCGTCGGAGTGCTTAGGCGAAGCCCTGCACCGGTAACTTCATCATTACCGTCGCCACGCCGTCGTGATGACGGAACTCTCCCTCGTCCTCAACTGGTTCAAGAGCTCGAGGGACGTCAGCGTGCTGAATGTGTGCTGAACACGGAGGTGCCGTACATTCGGTACTTGGATCGGTTGGATCGTGAAGACGTTCGACTACATCAACCGCGTTACTAAACGCTTCCGCTTTCGGTCTACGAGGGTACGTGGACACACTCTCCCCGCTCGTTGCTATGCTTCTCCTAGATAGATCTTGCATGATCGTAGGTAAGTGTTTGAAATACTACGTTCCCCAACATCTTCATAGTTCGTAGGTTCGTCATGGTCTAGTAACATGACTTCCAGAACAGGATTACCGTACCACTGTGGTGCGGATCGTGCTCTGGTTGACCTACGAGGTTCAGTAGTAACTTGATCTGAAGTTTCATGATCATTATCATTAGCTTCCTCTATAGTTGGTGTAGGAATCACGGGAATGGTTTTCTGTGATGAGCTACTTTCCAAATCGAGAGAAGGTACAATTACCTCATCAAGTTCTACTTTCCTCCCACTCACTTTTTTTGAGAGAAACTCCTTCTCTAGAAAGTTTCCATTCTTGGCAACAAAAATCTTGCCTTCGGATCTGTGGTAGAAGGTGTACCCAATTGTTTCCTTAGGGTATCCTATGAAAACACACTTTCTCTGATTTGGGTTCGAGCTTATCAGGCTGAAGCCTTTTGACATAAGTGTCGCAAACCCAAACTTTAAGAAATGACAACTTAGGTTTCTTGCCAAACCACAGTTCATACGGTGTCATCTCAATGGATTTAGACGGTGCCCTATTTAACGTGAATGCAGCTGCCTCTAATGCATAACCCCAAAACGATAGTGGTAAATCGGTAAGAGACATCATAGATCGCACCATATCTAATAAAGTACGGTTACGACGTTCGGACACACCATTACGCTGTGGTGTTCCAGGTGGCGTGAGTTGTGAAACTATTCCACATTGTTTTAAATGAAGGCCAAACTCGTAACTCAAACATTCGCCTCTGTGATCAGATCGTAGAAACTTTATTTTCTTGTTATGATGATTCTCCACTTCACTCTGAAATTCTTTGAACTTTTCAAATGTTTCAGACTTGTGTTTAATCAAGTAGATATACCCATATCTGCTCAAATCATCTATGAAGGTCAGAAAATAACGATACCCTCCGCGAGCTTCAACACTCATCGGACCGCATACATCGGTATGTATTATTTCCAATAAGTCATTAGCTCGCTCTAGTGTTCTGGAGAACGGAGTTTTAGTCATCTTGCCCATGAGGCATGGTTCGCAACTATCAAATGATTCATAATCAAGTGATTCCAAAAGTCCATCTGCATGGAGTTTCTCCATGCATTTTACACCAATATGACCTAAACGGTAGTGCCACAAATATGTTGCACTATCATTATCAACTTTGCATCTTTTGGCATCAATATTATGAATATGTGTATCACCACAATCAAGATTCAACAAAAATAGACCATTCTTCAACGGTGCATGACCATAAAAGATATTACTCATATAAATAGAACAACCATTATTCTCCAATTTAAATGAATAACCATCTCGCACTAAACAAGATCCAAATATAATGTTCATGCTCAACGCTGGCACCAAATAACAATTATTCAGGTCTAAAACTAATCCCGAAGGTAGATGTAGAGGTAGAGTGCCGACGGCGATCACATCGACCTTGGAACCATTCCCGACGTGCATCGTCACCTCGTCCTTAGCCAATCTTCGTTTAATCCGTAGCCCCTGTTTCGAGTTACAAATATGAGCAACCGAACCAGTATCAAATACCCAGGCGCTACTACGAGCATTACTAAGGTACACATCAATAATATGTATATCAAATATACCTTTCTTCATTTTTCCATCCTTCTTATCCGCCAAATACTTGGGACAGTTGTGCTTCCAGTGACCAGTCCCTTTGCAGTAGAAGCACTCAGTTTCAGGCTTGGGTCCGGTTTTGGGCTTCTTCCCGGGAGTGGCAACTTGCTTGCCATTCTTCTTGAAGTTCCCCTTCTTTCCCTTGCCCTTTTTCTTGAAACTAGTGGTCTTGTTAACCATCCACACTTGATGCTCCTTCTTGATTTCTACCTCCGTAGCTTTGAGCATTGCGAAGAGATCGGGAATTGTATTTTCCATCCCTTGCATATTATAGTTCATCATGAAGCCTTTGTAGCTTGGTGGCGGTGATTGGAGAACTCTGTCAATAACACTGTCATCTGGAAGATTAACTCCCAACTGAGTCAAGTGATTATGGTACCCAGACGTTTTGAGTATGTGTTCACTGACAGAACTATTCTCCTCCATCTTGCAGCTATAGAACTTGTTGGAGACTTCATATCTCTCAACTCAGGCATTTTCTTGAAATATTAACTTCAACTCCTGGAACATCCCATATGCTCCATGACGTTCAAAACATCTTTGAAGTCCCGATTCTAAGTCGTAAAGCATGGCACACTGAACTATCGAGTAGTCATCAGATCGAGCTTCGCAGACATTCATAACATCAGCATCTGCTCCTGGAGCAGGCCTTTCACCTAGCGGTGCAACAAGGACATAATTCTTCTGTGCAGCAATGAGGATAAACCTCAAGTTACGGAACCAGTTCGTATAGTTGGTACCATCATCTTTCAACTTAGCTTTCTCTAGGAACGCATTAAAATTCAAGGGAACGGTAACACGGGCCATTCATCTACAACATAGATATGCAAAAACTATCAGGACTAAGTTCATGATAAATTAAGTTCAATTAATCAAATTACTTCAGAAATCCCACTTACATAGACATCCCTCAAGTCATCTAAATGATACGTGATCCAAATCAACTAAACCATGTCCGATCATCACGTGAGATGGAGTAGTCATCAATGGTGAACATCTCTATGTTGATCATATCTACTATATGATTCACGTTCGACCTTTCGGTCTCTAGTGTTCCAAGGCTATGTCTGTGCATTCCAGACTCGTCAAGTTTAACCCAAGTATTCCGCATGTGCAAAATTGTCTTGCACCCGTTGTATATGAATGTAGAGTCTATCACACCCGATCATCATGTGGTGTCTCAACACGACGAACTGTAGCAGCGGTGCATACTCGGGGAGAACACTTTTACCTTGAAATTTAGTGAAGGGATCATCTGATAATGCTACCGCCGTACTAAGCAAAATAAGATGCATAAAAGATAAATATCACATGCAATCAAAATATGTGACATGATATGTCCATCATCATCTCGTGCTTTTGATCTTCATCTCCAAAGCATCATCATGATCTCCATTGTCACCGGCTCGACACCTTGATCTCCATCGTTGCGTCGTGGTCGTCTCGCCAACTATTGCTTCTACAACTATCGCTAACGCATAGTGATAAAGTAAAGCAATTACATGGCGTTTCCATTTCATACAATAAAGAGACAACCATAAGGCTCCTGCCGGTTGCCGATAACTTTTACAAAACATGATCATCTCATACAATAATGTATATCACATCATGTCTTGACCATATCACATCACAACATGCCCTGCAAAAACAAGTTAGATGTCCTCAACTTTGTTGTTGCAAGTTTTATGTGGCTCCTACGGGCTTCTAGCAAGGACCGTTCTTACCTACGCATCAAAACCACAACGGCGATTTATCAAGTTTGCTGTTTTAACCATCAACAAGGACCGGCCGCAGTCAAATTTGATTCAACTAAAGTAGGATAAAAAGACACCCGCCAACAACATTTATGCAAAACTAGTTGCATGTCTGTCGGTGGAACCGGTCTCATGAACGTGGTCACGTAAGGTTTGTCTGGGCCGCTTCATCCAACAATACCGCCGAATCAAAATAAGACATTGGTGGTAAGCAGTATGACGATCACCGCCCACAACTCTTTGTGTTCTACTTGTGCATATCATCTACGCATAGACCTGGCTCGAATGCCACTGTTGGGAAACGTAGCATGCAATTTCAAAAAAAATTCCTACTCTCACGCAAGATCTATCTAGGAGATTGATAACCCACAAGTATAGGGGATCGCAACAGTTTTCGCGGGTAGAGTATTCAACCCAAATTTATAGATTCGACACAAGGGGAGACAAAGAATATTTGAAGGTATTAGCAGCTGAGTTGTCAATTCAACCACACCTGGAGATTAATTATCTGCAGCAAAGTGATCAGTAGCAAAGTAGTTTGATAGTTTTGATAGTAGTGACAGCAGCAATGGTAACAGTAACAGTGCTAGCAGTAATTTGTAGCAAGTGTAACACTGATGATAGCAATAATAACCCAGCAAGATCAATATAAATAAATTCGTAGGAAATTGATTAGTCACTTGTTGGATGATATTCATCATGTGACAGTTATAACCTAGGGCGATACGGCACTAGCTCCAGTTCATCGATATAATGTAGGCATGTATTCCGTAAATAGTCATACATGCTTTATTAAAAGAACTTGCATGAAATCTTTTGTCCTACCCTCCGTGGCAGCGGGGTCCATATTGGAAACTCAGGGATATTAAGGCCTCCTTTTAATAGAGAACCAGAACAAAGCATCAACACATAGTGAATACATGAACTCCTCAAACTACGGTCATCACCGGGAGTGGGCCCGGTTGTTGTCCCTCCGGGGTTGCCGGATCATAACACGTAGTAGGTGACCATAACTTGCAAGATCGGATCTAAAACATGGATATAATGATGAATTCATAAATGGTTCAGATCTAAGTTCATGGCACCCGGGCCCAAAGTGACAAGCATTAAGAATAGCAAAGTCATAGCAACATCAATCTAGGAACATAGTGGATACTAGGGATCAGGCCCTAAGAAAACTAACTCGATTACATGATGAATCTCATCGAACTCCTCACCGACCAGCGAGCCTACGAAGGAATTACTCACTCCCTGTGGGGAGCATCATGGAATTGGCGATGGAGATTGGTTGGTGATGACGAAGAATGAAGATCCCCGTCTCTAGAGCCCTAAATGGACTCAAGATCTGCCCTCCCGAGGTAGAACAGGGCTTGGCGGCGGCTCCATCTCGTGGAACGCGATAATTCTTTCTTCCTGATTTTTCTATAAATATATGAATTTATAGTATCAGGGGGGTCGTCAGGGGGGCCACCAGGTGGGTACAACCCACCTGGGCACGCCAGGAGAGGGGGCGCGGCCTGGTGGGTTGTGCCCACCCAGGTGCCCCTCTCCGGCAGGTCTTGGCTCCAGAAATTCTTATTATTGATATAAAAAATCCCTGCAAAGTTTTGTTTCATTCCGAGAACTTTTATTTCTGCACAAAAACAACACCATGGTAGTTCTGCTGAAAACAGCATCAATACGGGGTTAGTTTCATTCAAATCATGCAAATTAGAGCCCAAAACAAGAGGAAAAGCGTGAGAAAAAGTAGATACATTGGCGACATATCAACTCCCCCAAGCTTAAACCTTTGCTTGGCCTCAAGCAATTCAGTTGATAAACTGAAAGTGAGAAAGAAAAACTTTTACGAACTCTTTTGCTCTTGTTTGCATAAATAAGCTTAAACAGCACCCAGGTTTTCAGCCAGCAGTATAACTAACCATGTCAATAATAACATTTAAAGATTATATTAACTCATATCAATGACATAATCAGCTAGCGAGCAATAATAAGAGACCTCAAACAGCAACACATTGTCAAAACAACCATGATATAATATGACACTAGTGGTATCTCGCTAGCCCTTTCTAAGACCGCAAAACGTAAATGCAGAGCACCTCCAAAGTTCAAGCAGCGACTAAACATTGTAATTCATGGTAGAAAAGATCCAGTCATGATGCACCCAACATTAGCTATACACAATGCATAAATCATGACAGATGTGCTCTACTCAGTTTTTGGCACTTGTTTTTAGAAGGTGATGACACAACATAAATGTAAATAGAAAGTCCCTTCGCAGAGGGAAGCAGTGATTAGCAGAGGTGCTAGAGCTGAATTTTTAAAACAGAGATAAATGATATTTTGAGACATGCACCCTTCTCATTCACTTCACGACATCAGTTATCAACATATTCCATGCTAAGCACGCTAGTGGCGGTTCCCAAGCGATAAAAGTAAAGGTTTTGGCTCCATTGGGAGTTTCTGTTTGATTATTCAAGAGATGAACTCTTTTTCATGTTTGCAGTTTGGGACTGGTGAAGGAAATATGCCCTAGAGGCAATAATAAAGTTGTTATTTATATTTCCTTATATCATGATAAATGTTTATTATTCATGCTAGAATTGTATTAACCGGAAACGTAGTACATGTGTGAATACATAGACAAACAGAGTGTCACTAGTATGCCTCTACTTGACTAGCTCGTTGAATCAAAGATGATTAAGTTTCCTAGCCATGGACATGAGTTGTCATTTGATTAACGGGATCACATCATTAGAGAATGATGTGATTGACTTGACCCATTCCGTTAGCTTAGCACTTGATCATTTAGTATATTGCTATTGCTTTCTTCATGACTTATACATGTTCCTATGACTATGAGATTATGCAACTCTCGAATACCGGAGGAACACTTTGTGTGCTACCAAACATCACAACGTAACTGGGTGATTATAAAGGTGCTCTACAGGTGTCTCCGATGGTACTTGTTGAGTTGGCATAGATCAAGATTAGGATTTGTCACTCCGATTGTCGGAGAGGTATCTCTCGGCCCTCTCGGTAATGCACGTCACTATAAGTCTTGCAAGCATTGTAACTAATGAGTTAGTTGCGGGATGATGCATTACGGAACGAGTAAAGAGACTTACCGGTAACGAGATTGAACTAGGTATTGAGATACCGACGATCGAATCTCGGGCAGGTAACATACCGATGACAAAGGGAACAACGTATGTTGTTATGCAGTTTGACCGATAAAGATCTTCGTAGAATATGTAGGAGCCAATATGAACATCCAGGTTCCGCTATTGGTTATTGACCGGAGACGTGTCTCGGTCATGTCTACATAGTTCTCGAACCCGTAGCGTCCGCACGCTTAACGTTCGGTGATGATCGGTATTATGAGTTTATGTGTTTTGATGTACCGAAGATAGTTCGGAGTCCCAGATGTGATCACAGACATGACGAGGAGTCTTGAAATGGTCGAGACATCAAGATTGATATATTGGATGACTATATTCGGACACCGGATGAGTTCCGGGGGTCACCGGATATTTATCGGAGTGCCGGGGGTTATCGGAACCCCCGGGGGAACTAATGGGCCTACATGGGCCTTGTGAGAGAGAGAGGAGGGGGCCTAGGGCTGCCCCCCTTGGGAGTCCGAATTGGACAAGGAGGGGGGCGGTGCCCCCTCTTTCCTCCCTCTCTCCCTCTCCTTCCTTTCCCCTTCCCCCTACCTAGTTGGACTAGGAAAGGAGGAGTCCTACTCCTACTAGGAGGAGGACTCCCCCCTCTCCTTGGCGCGCCCCAAAGCCGGCCGGCCTCCCCTTGCTCCTTTATATACAGGGGCAGGGGGCACCCTAGGACACACAAGTTGATTGTTTCCAGCCGTGTGCGGTGCCCCCTCCACCATAATCCACCTCGGTCATATCGTCGTAGTGCTTAGGCGAAGCCCTGCGCCGGTAGCTTCATCATCACCGTCATCACGCCGTCGTGCTGACGAAGCTCTCCCTCGACACTCTACTGGATCATGAGTCCGTGGGATGTCACCGAGCTGAATGTGTGCAGATCGCGGAGGTGCCGTACGTTCGGTACTAGGATCGGTCGATCGTGAAGACGTACGACTACATCAACCGCATTGTCATAACGCTTCCGCTTACGGTCGACGAGGGTACGTGGAAAACACTCTCCCATCTCTTTGCTATGCATCACCATGATCTTGCGTGTGCGTAGGAATTTTTTTGAAATTACTACGTTCCCCAAGAGTGGAATCCGAGCCAGGTTTATGCGTAGATGTTATATGCACGAGTAGAACACAAGTGAGTTGTGGGCGATAATAGTCATACTGCTTAGCAGCATGTCATACTTTGATTCGGCGGTATTGTTGGATGAAGCGGCCCGGACCGACATTACGCGTACGCTTACGCGAGACTAGTTCTACCGACGTGCTTCGCACACAGGTGGCTGGCGGGTGTCAGTTTCTCCAACTTTAGTTGAATCGAGTGTGGCTACGCCCGGCCCTTGTTGAAGGTTAAAACAATACATACTTGAAGAAAAATCGTTGTGGTTTTGATGCGTAGGTAAGAACGATTCTTGCTCAGCCCGTAGCAACCACGTAAAACTTGCAACAACAAAGTAGAGGACGTCTAACTTGTTTTTGCAGGGCATGTTTTGACGTGATATGGTCAAGACATGATGCTAAATTTTATTGTATGAGATGATCATGTTTTGTAACGGAGTTATCGGCAATTGGCAGGAGCCATATGGTTGTCGCTTTATTGTATGAAATGCAATCGCCATGTAATTGCTTTACTTTATCACTAAGTGGTAGCGATAGTCGTAGAAGCAATAGTTGGCGAGATGACAACGATGCTACGATGGAGATCAAGGTGTCGCACCAATGACGATGGAGATCATGACGGTGCTTTGGAGATGGAGATCAAAGGCACAAGATGATGATGGCCATATCATATCACTTATATTGATTGCATGTGATGTTTATCCTTTATGCATCTTATTTTGCTTAGTTCGACGGTAGCATTATAAGATGACCTCTCACTAAATTTCAAGGTACAAGTGTTCTCCCTGAGTATGCACCGTTGCGAAAGTTCATCGTGCCGAGACACCACGTGATGATCGGGTGTGATAAGCTCTACGTTCACATACACCGGGTGCTAGCCAGTTTTGCACACGCAGAATACTCGGGTTAAACTTGACGAGCCTAGCATATGCAGATATGGCCTCAGAACACTGAGACCGAAAGGTCGAGCGTGAATCATATAGTAGATATGATCAACATAGTGATGTTCACCATTGAAAACTACTCCATCTCACGTGATGATCGGACATGGTTTAGTTGATATGGATCACGTGATCACTTAGATGATTAGAGGGATGTCTATCTAAGTGGGAGTTCTTTAGTAATATGATTAATTGAACTTTAATTTATCATGAACTTAGTACCTGATAGTATTTTGCATGTCTATGTTGTTGTAGTAGATGGGCCGTCCTGTTGTTCCGTTGAATTTTAACGCGTTCCTAGAGAAAGCTAAGTTGAAAGATGATGGTAGCAACTACACGGACTGGGTCTATAACTTCAGGATTATCCTCATTGCTGCACACAAGAATTACCTCCTGGAAGCACCGCTAGGTGCCAAACCCGCTGCAGGAGCAACGCCAGATGTTATGAACGTCTGGCAGAGCAAAGCTGATGACTACTCGATAGTTCAGTGTGCCATGCTTTAAGGCTTAGAACCAGGACTTCAACAATGTTTTGAACGTCATGGAGCATATGAGATGTTCCAGGAGTTGAAGTTAATATTTCAAGCAAATGCCCGGATTGAGAGATATGAAGTCTCCAATAAGTTCTACAGCTGCAAGATGGAGGAGAATAGTTCTATCAGTGAGCATATACTCAAAATGTCTGGGCATAACAATCACTTGATTAACCTGGTAGTTAATCTTCCCGATGATAGTGTCATTCATAGAATTCTTCAATCACTTCCATTAAGCTACAAGAGCTTCGTGATGAACTATAATATGCAAGGGATGGATATGACAATTCCTGAGCTCTTCGCAATGCTAAAGGCCGCGGAGGTAGAAATCAAGAAGGAGCATCAAGTGTTGATGGTCAACAAGACCACCAGTTTCAAGAAAAAGGGTAAAGGGAAGATGGGGAACTTCAAGAACAACGGCAAGCAAGTTGCTGCTCTAGTGAAGAAGCCCAAGTCTGGACCTAAGCTTGAGACTGAGTGCTTTTACTCCAAAGGGACTGGTCACTGGAAGCGGAACTGCCCCAAGTATTTGGTGGATAAGAAGGATGACAAGGTGAACAAAGGTATATTTGATATACATGTTATTGATGTATACCTTACTAATGCTCGCAGTTGCACCTGGGTATTTGATACTGGTTTTTTGCTAATATTTGCAACTCGAAACAGGGACTACGGATTAAGCGAAAATTGGCTAAGGACGAGGTGGCGATGCGCGTGGGAAATGGTTCCAAAGTCGATGTGATCGCGGTCGGCACGCTACCTCTACATCTACCTTCGGGATTAGTTTTAGACCTGAATAATTGTTATTTGGTGCCAGCGTTAAGCATGAACATTATATCTGGATCTTGTTTGATGCGAGACGGTTATTCATTTAAATCAGAGAATAATGGTTGTTCTATTTATATGAGTAATATCTTTTATGGTCATGCACCTTTGAAGAGTGGTCTGTTTTTATTGAATCTCGATAGTAGTGATACACATATTCATAATATTGAAGCCAAAAGATGCAGAGTTGATAATGATAGTGCAATTTATTTGTGGCACTGCCGTTTGGGTCATATTGGTGCAAAGCACATGAAGAAGCTCCATTCTGATGGACTTTTGGAATCACTTGATTATGAATCACTTGGTACTTGCGAACCATGCCTCATGGGCAAGATGACTAAAACTCCATTCTCCGAAACAATGGAGCGAGCAACAGATTTGTTGGAAATCATACACACTGATGTATGTGGTCCGATGAATGTTGAGGCTCACGGCGGTATCGTTATTTTCTCACCTTCACAAATGATTTAAGCAGATATGGGTATATCTACTCGATGAAGCATAAGTCTGAAACATTTGAAAAGTTCAAAGAATTTCAGAGTGAAGTGGAAAATCATCGTAATAAGAAAATAAAGTTTCTACAATCTGATCATGGAGGAGAATATTTGAGTTACAAGTTTGGTCTTCATTTGAAACAATGCGGAATAGTTTCGCAACTCACGCCACCCGGAACACCACAGCGTAATGGTGTGTTCGAACGTCGTAATCGTACTTTACTAGATATAGTGCGGTCTATGATGTCTCTTACTGATTTACCGCTATCCTTTAGGGGTTATGCTTTAGAGACGACTGCATTCACGTTAAATAGGGCACCATCGAAATCCGTTCAGACGACACCTTATGAACTGTGGTTTGGCAAGAAACCAAAGTTGTCGTTTCTTAAAGTTTGGGGCTGCGATGCTTATGTGAAAAAGCTTCAACCTGATAAGCTCGAACCCAAATCGGAGAAATGTGTCTTCATAGGATACCCAAAGGAGACTGTTGGGTACACCTTCTATCACAGATCCGAAGGCAAGACATTCTTTGCCAAGAATGGATCCTTCCTAGAGAAGGAGTTTCTCTCGAAAGAAGTGAGTGGGAGGAAAGTAGAACTTGATGAGGTAACTGTACCTGCTCCCTTATTGGAAAGTAGTTCATCATAGAAATTTGTTCATGTGACTTCTACACCAATTAGTGAGGAAGCTAATGATGATGATCATGTAACTTTAGATCAAGTTACTACCGAACCTCGTAGGTCAACCAGAGTAAGATCCGCACCAGAGTGGTACGGTAATCCTGTTCTGGAGGTCATGTTACTTGACCATGACGAACCTACGAACTATGAGGAAGCGATGATGAGCCCAGATTCCGCGAAATGGCTTGAGGCCATGAAATCTGAGATGGGATCCATGTATGAGAACAAAGTGTGGAATTTGGTTGACTTGCCCGATGATCGGCAAGCCATCGAGAATAAATGGATCTTCAAGAAGAAGACTGACGCTGACGTTAATGTTACTGTCTACAAAGCTCGACTTGTTGCGAAAGGTTTTTGACAAGTTCAAGGAGTTGACTACGATGAGACCTTCTCACCCGTAGCGATGCTTAAGTCCGCCTGAATCATGTTAGCAATTGCTGCATTTTATGATTATGAAATTTGGCAAATGGATGTAAAGACTGCTTTCCTGAATGGATTTCTGGAAGAAGAGCTGTATATGATGCAACCTGAAGGTTTAATCGATCCAAAGGATGCTAACAAAGTGTGCAAGCTCCAGCGATCCATTTATGGACTGGTGCAAGCATCTCAGAGTTGGAATAAACGTTTTGATAGTGTGATCCAAGCATATGGTTTTATACAGACTTTTGGAGAAGCTGTATTTACAAGAAAGTGAGTGGGAGCTCTATAGCATTTCTAATATTATATGTGGATGACATATTGTGGATTGGAAATGATATAGAATTTCTGGATAGCATAAAAGGATACTTGAACAAGAGTTTTTCAATGAAAGACCTCGGTGAAGCTACTTATATATTGGGAATCAAGATCTATAGAGATAGATCAAGACGCTTAATTGGACTTTCACAAAGCACATACCTTGATAAAGTTTTGAAGAAGTTCAAAATGGGTCAAGCAAAGAAAGGGTTCTTGCATGTGTTACAAGGTGTGAAGTTGAGTCGGACTCAATGCCCGACCACTGCAGAAGATAGAGAGAAAATGAAAGGTGTTCTCTATTCTTCAGCCATAGGTTCTATCATGTATGCAATGCTGTGTACCAGACCTGATGTGTGCCTTGCTATCAGTTTAGCAGGGAGGTACGGAAGTAATCCAGGAGTGGATCACTAGACAGCGGTCAAGAACATCCTGAAATACCTAAAAAGGACTAAGGATATGTTTCTCGTTTATGGAGGTGACAAAGAGCTCGTCGTAAATGGCTACGTCGATGCAAGCTTTGACACTGATCTGGACGACTCTAAGTCACAAACCGGATACGTGTTTATATTGAACGGTGGAGCTGTCAGTTGGTGCAGTTCTAAGCAAAGTGTCATGGCGGGATCTACGTGCGAAGCGGAGTACATAGCTGCTTCGGAAGCAGCAAATGAAGGAGTTCATATCCGATCTTGGTGTCATACCTAGTGCATCGGGTCCAATGAAAATATTTTGTGACAATACTAGTGCAATTGCCTTGGCAAAGGAATCCAGATTTCACAAGAGAACCAAGCACATCAAGAGACGCTTCAATTCCATCCGCGATCAAGTCAAGGAGGGAGACATAGAAATTTGCAAGATACATACGGATCTGAATGTTGCAGACCCGTTGACTAAGCCTCTCTCACCAGCAAAACATGATCAGCACCAAGACTCCATGGGTGTTGGAATCATTACTGTGTAATCTAGATTATTGACTCCAGTGCAAGTGGGAGACTGAAGGAAATATGCCCTAGAGGCAATAATAAAGTTTTTATTTATATTTCCTTATATCATGATAAATGTTTATTATTCATGCTAGAATTGTATTAACCGGAAACTTAGTACATGTGTGAATACATAGACAAACAGAGTGTCACTAGTATGCCTCTACTTGACTAGCTCGTTGAATCAAAGATGGTTAAGTTTCCTAGCCATGGACATGAGTTGTCATTTGATTAAAGGGATCACATCATTAGAGAATGATGTGATTGACTTGACCCATTCCGTTATCTTAGCACTTGATCGTTTAGTATATTGCTATTACTTTCTTCATGACTTATACATGTTCCTATGACTATGAGATTATGCAACTCCCGAATACCGGAGGAACACTTTGTGTGCTACCAAACGTCACAACCTAACTGGGTGATTATAAAGGTGCTCTACAGGTGTCTCTGATGGTACTTGTTGAGTTGGCATAGATCAAGATTAGAATTTGTCACTCCGATTGTCGGAGAGGTATCTCTGGGCCCTCTCGGTAATGCACATCACTATAAGCCTTGCAAGCATTGTAACTAATGAGTTAGTTGCGGTACGATGCATTACGGAACGAGTAAAAAGACTTGCCGGTAATGAGATTGAACTAGGTATTGAGATACCGACGATCGAATCTCGGGCAAGTAACATACCGATGACAAAGGGAACAACGTATGTTGTTATGCGGTTTGACCAATAAAGAACTTCGTAGAATATGTAGGAGAGAATATGAACATCTAGTTTTCGCTATTGGTTATTGACCGGAGACGTGTCTCGGTCATGTCTACATAGTTCTCGAACCCGTAGGGTCCGGACCCTTAACGTTCGGTGACAATCAGTATTATGAGTTTATGTGTTTTTATGTACCGAAGATAGTTCGGAGTCCCGGATGTGATCACGGACAAAACGAGGAGTCTCGAAATGGTCGAGGCATAAAGATTGATATATTGGACGACTATATTCGGACACTGGATGAGTTCCGAGGGTCACCGGATATTTATCGGAGTGCCGGGTGGTTATCGGAACCCCCGGGGGAACTAATGGGCCTACATGGGCCTTGTCAGAGAGAGAGAGGAGGGGGCCTAGGGCTGGCCGCCCCCCCCTTGGGAGTCCGAATTGGACAAGGAGGGGGCCGCCCCCTCTTTCCTCCCTCTCTCCCTCTCCTTCCTTTCCCCTTCCCCCTTCCTAGTTGGACTAGGAAAGGGGGAGTCCTACTCCTTCTAGGAGGAGGACTCCCCCCTCTCCTTGGCGCGCCCCAAGGCCGGCCGGCCTCCCCCTTTCTCCTTTATATACGGGGGCAGGGGGCACCCTAGGACACACAAGTTGATTGTTTCCAGCCGTGTGCGGTGGCCCCCTCCACCATAATCCACCTCGGTCATATCGTCGTAGTGCTTAGGCAAAGACCTGCGTCGGTAGCTTCATCATCACCGTCATCACGCCGTCATGCTGACGAAGCTCTCGCTCGACACTCTGCTGGATCGTGAGTTCATGGGACGTCACCGAGCTGAACGTGTGCAGATCGCGGAGGTGCCGTACGTGCGGTACTAGGATCGGTCGATCGTGAAGACGTACGACTACATCAACCGCGTTGTCATAACGCTTCCACTTACGATCTACGAGTGTACGTGGCCAACACTCTCCCCTCTCGTTGCTATGCATGAAATTACTACGTTCCCCAACAACTGGGCATCCCTATTACCGCCCATTTTCTCGTGCGATGGCGAGTGAATAAACACTCGACCTGACAATAACCCGCTTAGCACGAAAGATATCGACCACCTGTTGTCGTTCCCTGAACGATCCAGGCACACAAAAAGGATAATTTTTAGAAGTTTTTAGAGGTGGCACATGCAAATTTACTTAGGACGGGAGGGTAATACCGTATATAGGTAGGTATGGTGGACTCATCTGGAATAACTTTGGGTTCAAGGTTTTTGGTGTACAAGCAGAATTCCCACTTAGTACAGGCGATGGCTAGCAATTAAGATTGAGAAGCGGCCAGCTAGAGAGCAACAACGATCATAACCTGGCATTAGGCATAAGTAACATTGGACACTAGCATGAGCAGGATATGAACACCATGAACATAAATATTATAGAGGCTATGTTGGTTTTGATTCAACTACATGCATGAACATGTGCCAAGTCAAGCCACTCGAACATTCAGAGGAGGATACCATAGCATCATACTAAATCACAATCATTTTAACGCTATGTTGATATCCAAGATAAATCATTATCCACTCCTAGCTACTTATCCATGGCATGAGAAACCATAATCTCTAATTGTCATTGCAAACATCATTAATCATAATGGGTTGAAGCCTGGATACTAGGTTAAACATATTTACACAGACAGAACAAGTCGAGTTCATACCAGTTTCTCTTTGCCACGACCAGCTCATCGAATATCGTCATTATTGCCTTTCACTTGCACGACCGAATGATGTGAAAATAATAATAGTGCAAGAGTGCCATGGACTAAGCTGGAATCTGCAAAACATTTTATTCAACAAGAGAATACAAGGTAAAATGGGCTCTTATTAGTTCAACAATTATTCATATGAGAGCCACTCAACATTTCCATCCTGGTCTTCTCCTTGGTAAGACTCGAATAAAAAGAAAAGAAATTCAGAGAAACACACTGAAATATTTTTGGAGTTTTTGGTTTTCTTGAGCAAGCAAATAAAAAAGGAAAAGCAAAAATGAGAAAAACTATTTACACAGGAAAGCTCCCAACAAGCAAAATAAGAACAAGGAAATCTTTTTGTATTTTCTTTTTAGTTCTACTACTAAGCATGCATAGAAACTAGATTACTACAACTAATTTTTTTGGTTTTTTCTAAAATTTTCAAACACACAAGAAGAAAACAAGAAAATAAATCTAAGCATGGATGATACAATGAAAAAGTGTGAACACCGAGAAATAGAATGATATGTGGACATGAATATAATGTCGGTGAGAAACACGTACTCCCCCAAGCTTAGGCTTTTGGCCTAAGTTGGTAATCGATCAGTAGCCTGGAGGGTAGTAGTCGGCGTGGTAGCTCACCGAGGCTCTCGGTGCGGAGGCCTCAGCACGCCGTGCCGCCAACACTACTGCGTTGTGAGCTCGGGCTTCGCTCTCAAGAACAAAATATCTTTCCTTGCTGTTACAATCAAAGAGAGCAGGCGCAGGCAAATATGTGTCCACAACATGTGATTGGTTAAACATCAGATTATAAGTGAAGTTATCAGCCCTTCCCTTGAGAATCTTATGATCTTTTAAGGCATCAAAATCTAAATATCGAGTGGGTAGGATAGGATCAAAGGGAAAAGGTGAAACACCCAGCCCTCGCGCTAGACGTGTGGCATAAATTCCACCATAGAACCAGCCACTTTGGCGTTATGCTGAAGTCTACATGCAACAATCGCTCCTAGGTTATAATTCCTTTCACCAATGAGAGTGGTGTGAATGAGGCTCAAGTCTGGCGCATAAAGTATGCTACAGTCTTGCTTGCCTACTATGCATTTCCCGTTAAATAATGCAACATACTGAACTGCGGGAAAGTGAATGCTCTTTATTCTTCCTTGTCTCACTCCCCTATTTTCACCGTAACAAAGGCTAGTCAAGAAGGATTCATACTCAGCCTTTGGTGGCTCATCAAGCGCACCCCAAAATGGAAGTTTGCAATGGTAAGCAAAGTTATCTAGTGGGATAGTAAATGGTTCATCATAAAGCATAAACGACACCCTAGACTCACGTGGAAAATATTTAAATACTTTGACAAATTATTCAGTGAGAAGATGGCGTTGTTCACACTTATCTGAAAGGTAGGGACCGAGACCGGCATTGTGAACATATTGCTCGAATTCCTACTTAATGCCCACTTGCGTCATATACTCATCGCAAGGCCATAAGCATGTTTTAGTGGCAGCATCTCGCATGGAACTTTCACTTGGTTCAACATAAGACCGACGAGCAGAACTGTCACTAGAGGATGCCCCCGAGGATTGTCTCCTCGAAGAACTCCTTCCAAATAGGTTCATCATGTCCGCGTACAATTTTTCCTATGAACAAAAATCTGAATTTTTAGTCCACAAACTTTTTTCCAACGAAACTTCACAAAGTTGATAGCAACTACTCATAGGGATGCATAGAGGCCATAGCAAGCATTCAGACTACTTAGAACACTAAGTAATGAACATGCAAGCACATCTACAGCAGCACCAAGAGTAGCTAATTATTCAAAGTATAAACCACTAAAACAAAAACTAATTGGACAAAAGGTGGAGTCTCATACCAAGCAACAATCCCTCGAAACAGTTTCAGAAACGGAGCTTCGAGCAAAGAGATCAAAATCCACGGGTTTGAGATCAAGAACTCGGGAGAGAGAGTAAGAGGGAATTTTTTCTGGAGGTAGGTGACAATGTGGGCTAAAGAGATAAGTGGAGGGCCCACATGGGGACCACAACCCACCAGGGCGCGCCTGGGGGTCCTGGCGTGCCCAGGTGGGTTGTGCCCACCTGGTGCACCTCCCTCTGGTATTATTTGCACAAAAAATTCTTAAATATTCAAAAAAAATCGCATAAAATTTTCAGGGAATTCTGAGAACTTTTATTTTTGGGTCATTTTTTTATTGCACGGGAAATTCTGAAAACAGACAAAACATGGCATTTTATTTTATTTAACTAATAAAAACAGAAAACAAAAGGTAAAGACAGAAGGTAGTGCTTACTAAATTCATCAACTTCATACCCCTCAAAAACGATTCATTAATAAGGTTGATCAGGTCTTATTAACAACCACTTTCGATTAGCATGAAACTAAAGAACTTTCGTAAATCACTAAGTTACCTCAATGGGGATATGCATCTCTCCAATAATAAGCATTTCATATTTCTTTCTGACAGTAGGTAGAAGTATTTGAAAACTTCCAATAGTGATTGTCGGAGATTTTTCAATAACATTAATACCATTCACTTGGAATTGTTTCTTCGGAAAGTGCACCGTATGATCATTACCATTGATATGAAAAGTGACCTTGCTTTTATTGCAATCAATAACAGCCCCTGAAGTATTCAAGAAGGGTCTACCAAGGATAATCGACATGTTGTCGTCCTCGGGCATCTCAAGTATAACAAAGTCAGTCAAAATAGTAACATTAGCAACAACTACGGGCACATCCTCACAGATACCGATAGGTATGGCAGTTGACTTGTCAGCCATTTGCAAAGATATTTCAGTAGGTGTGAGTTTATTCAAGTCAAGTCTTTTATATAAAGAAAAAGGCATAACACTAACACCAGCTCCTAAATCACACAAAGCAGTTTTCACATAATTCTTTTTGATAGAGCAAGGTATAGTTGGTATACCCGGATCTCCAAGTTTTTTATGTACTCCATCTTTAAAAGTATAATTAGCAAGCATAGTGGAGATTTCAGCTTCCGGTATTTTTCTCTTATTAGTGATGATGTCTTTCATATACTTTGCATAAGGAGGCATTTTCAAGATATCAGTCAAGCGAGTACACAAAAAGACTGGCCTCGGCATTCAAGCAAAGCGTTCAAATTCTTCATCATCATTCTTTTTAGTTGACTTGGGTGGAAAAGGCATAAGTTTTTGAACCCACAGTTCTCTTTCTTTACTTTGTTTCCTAGCCATGAAGTCTCTTTTATCATACCTTTTATTCTTAGGTTGTGGGTTATCAAGATAAACAGGTGGTTCTATTTCAACATCATTTTCTGGTTCTTTTTCATTTGGTTGAGTGTCTTCATGAACATCAGCATTATCTTTTTCATTATCACTAGGTGGATGTTCATTACCAGATTGAGTTTCAGCATCAGAGATAGAAGTTTCATTTTCATTATCAGGAGGTTTTTCTATTTCAGGTTCACTAGAAGCATGCAAAGTCCTATCATCTTTCTTCTTCTTTTTCCTTTTAGAAGGACTAGGTGCACTAGTGTTGTTTCATTGTGAGTCTTGTTCAATTCTTTTTGGGTGTCCCTCGGGATAAAGTGGTTCCTGAGTCATGTTACCTCCTCTAGTTGCAACTCTAACAACAACGTCATGTATATTATTATTCATTTCATCAAGCAATTCTCTTTGTGATTTAGCAACTTGTTCGAACTGGGTTTGAACCATAGAAGCATGTTTTCCGACACCTCTAACATCATTTGAGATTCCAAATAACAAGTCACTCAAGCGAGCAATCATATCAGAGTTGTATTTCAATTGTTTCATAACATTTGCATTGAAGTGATCTTGTTTCCTAATGTAGTTTTCAAACTCATAAAGGCATTGACTAGGATGCATATTGTGAGGATTATCATTTTCATTGAACTTCATAAGAGAATTTACCTCTACCACCTTAGGCAGTGGTGGTGTCTTAAGCCCATGTATTTCTTCAATAGGAGGTAAATTTTAACATCCTCAGCTTTAATACCTTTTTCCTTCATAGATTTCTTTGCCTCTTGCATATCTTCAGGACTGAGATATAATATGCCCCTCTTCTTTGGAGTGGATTTAGCCGGTGGTTCAGGAAGAGTCCAATCATCATAATTCTTCAATATGTTATTCAATAATTCCTCATCTTGAGCAATAGTTTGTTCCCTGAAAACACAACCAGCACAACTATCTAGGAAGTCTCTAGAAGCATCGGTTAGTCAATTATAGAAGATATCAAGTATTTCATTTTTCTTAAGAGGATGATCAGGCAAAGCATTAAGTAACTGGCAAAGCCTCCCCCAAGCTTGTGGGAGACTCTCTTCTTTAGTTTGCACAAAGTTCAATATTTCCTGCAAGGCAGCTTGTTTCTTATGAGCAGGAAAATATTTTTCAGAGAAGTAAAAATCATATCCTAGGGACTAGCACACAACCAGGAGCAAGATTATTGTACCAAGCTTTAGCATCACCCTTTAATGAGACAGGAAATAATTTGAGAATAAAGTAATAGCGAGTTTTCTCATCATGGGTAAAAAGGGTGGCTATATCATTCAACTTAGTAAGGTGTGCCACAACAGTTTCAGTTTCATAACCATGGAAAGGATCAGATTCAACCAAAGTAATTAACTCTGGGTCGACAGAGAATTCATAATCCTTATCAGCAATATAGATAGGTGAAGTAGCAAACTTAGGATCACATTTCATTCTAGCATTCAGAGATTTTTCTTTATACTTGCATAATAATTTCTCTAGATCATCTCTATCATTGCAAGCAAGAATATTTCTAGTTGTTTCTTCACTCATAACATAACCTTCCAGTACCTTAGGCAATTCATATCTAGGAAGGCTAGTTCTAGCAGGTGTTGAAGGAGTTTTAGTTTCAAGCTCATCATCAGATTCAACAACATCATGTTGTATTACTCTAGCAATTTGTTCATCAAGAAATTCACCAAGCGGCACATCATCATTATCAAGCAATGTACTAGCATCATTCATAGCAGAAGTAGCATCATCAATAACTTGCGACATGTTAGAATTGATAGCATGTGGTGGTGTTGCAAGTTTACTCATAACAGAAGGTGAATCTAAAGCAGAACTGCATGGCAGTTCCTTACCTCCCCTCGTCTTAGAGGGATAAATCTTAGTCTTTGGATCCTTCAGATTCTTCATAGTGATATTATGATAATAATCCCAAGTGAATCAACAAATATAGCTATGCTCCCCGGCAACAGCGCCAGAAAAAGGTCTTGATAACCCACAACTATAGGGGATCACAACAGTTTTCGAGGGTAGAGTATTCAACCCAAATTTATAGATTCGACACAAGGGGATCCAAAGAATATTTGAAGGTATTAGCAGCTGAGTGTCAATTCAACCACACCTGGAGATTAATTATCTGCAGCAAAGTGATCAGTAGCAAAGTAGTTTGATAGTTTTGATAGTAGTGATAGTAGCAACGGTAACAATAACAATGGTAGCAGTAATTTGTAGCAAGTGTAACAGTGATGATAGAAATAATAACGCAGCCAGATCAATATAAATAAATTCGTAGGCATTGGATCGGTGACTTGTTGGATGATATTCATCGTGTGACAGTTATAACCTAGGGCGATACGACACTAGCTCCAGTTCATCAATATAATGTAGGCATGTATTCCGTAAATAGTCATACGTGCTTTATTAAAAGAACTTGCATGACATCTTTTGTCCTACCCTCCCGTGGCAGTGGGATCCATATCGGAAACTAAGGGATATTAAGGCCTCCTTTTAATAGAGAACCAGAACAAAGCATTAACACATAGTGAATACATGAACTCCTCAAATTACGGTCATCACCGGGAGTGGGCCCGGTTGTTGTCACTCCGGGGTTGCCAGATCATAACACGTAGTAGGTGACTATAACTTGCAAGATCGGATCTAAAACATGGATATAATGATGAGTTCATAAACGGTTCAGATCTGAGTTCATGGCACCCGGGCCCAAAGTGACAAGCATTAAGCATAGCAAAGTCATAGCAACATCAATCTAAGAACATAGTGGATACTAGGGATCAGGCCCTAACAAAACTAACTTGATTACATGATGAATCTCATCCAACTCCTCACCGACCAGCGAGCCTACGAAGGAATTACTCACTCCCGGTGGGGAGCATCATGGAATTGGCGATGGAGATTGATTGGTGATGACGAAGAAAGAAGATCCCCCTCTCCGGAGCCCCAAACGGACTCTAGATTTGCCCTCCCAAGGAAGAACAGGGCTTGGCGGCGGCTCCGTCTCGTGGAACGTGATAATTCTTTCTCCCTGATTTTTTTTGTAAATATGTGAATTTATAGTATCAGGGGGGTCGTCAGCGGGGCCACCAGGTGGGTACAACCCACCTGGGCGCGCCCTGGTGGGTTGTGCCCACCCAGGTGCCCCTCTCTGGCAGGTCTTGGCTCCAGAAATTCTTATTATTGATATAAAAAATCCCCGCAAAGTTTCATTCCATTCCGAGACCTTTATTTCTGCACAAAAACAACACCATGGTAGTTCTGCTGAAAACAGCGTCAGTCCGGGGTTAGTTTCATTCAAATCATGCAAATTAGAGTCCAAAACAAGAGGAAAAGCGTGAGAAAAAGTAGATACGTTGGAGACGTATCAGAGATGCATAGCAACGAGAGGAGGAGAGTGTGTCCACGTACCCTCATAGACCGAAAGCGGAAGCGCTTGACAACACGGTTGATGTAGTCAAACTTATTCTAGATCCGACCAATCAAGCACCGAACATACGGCACCTCTGAGTTCTGAACACGTTCACCTCGATGACGTCCCTCGTCCTCTTGATCAAGCAAAGGTGTCGAGGAAGAAGATGAGTTCTGTCATCACGACGGCATGATGACGGTGATGGTGGAGTGATCCACGCAGGGCTTCGCCTAAGCACTACGAAGATATGACCGGAGGCGTAAACTGTGGAGGGGGGCGCCGCACACGGCTAACAATTGTTGGTGTGTGTTCTAGGCGCCCCCTCCTCACATATATATAGGTGGGAGGGGTAGGGGAGCAGCCTTGGGGCGCCCCAAGTAGGAGGAATCCTACTTGGGGGCCTCCTCCAATTCGGCCTCCCCCGTTCCTTCTTTAGCCGGAGAGAAAAGGGAAGGGGGGAGGAGAGAAGGAAGGGGGGGCGAACCCCTTCTCCTCCTTCTCCTATTCGGCCACATGCGTAAAGGGGGGTGCGCCACCCCTTGTGGGCTGGTGTGCTCCCCACTTATGGCCCATATGGCCCATATCTCCCCCCCCCCGGGTTCCGGTAACCCCCCTGGTACTACGATAAATACCCGATACTATCCGGAACACTTCCGGTGTCCGAATACTATCATCCTATATATCAATCTTTACCTCTCGACCATTTCGAGACTCCTCGTCATGTCCGTGATCTCATCCAGGACTTCGAACAACATTCGGTCACAAAATCACATAACTCATATAATACTAAATCGTCATCGAACATTAAGCGTGGCAGACCCTACGGGTTCGAGAACTATGCAGACATGACCGAGACACCTCTCCGGTCATTAACCAATAGCAGAACCTGGATGCTCATATTGGTTCCTACATATTCTATGAAGATCTTTATCGGTCGAATCGTTATGACAACATACGTTATTCCCTTTGTCATTGGCATGTTACTTGCCCGAGATTCGATCGTCGGTATCTTCATACCTAGTTCAATCTCATTACCGGCAAGTCTCTTTACTCGTTCCATAATACATCGTCCTGCCACTAACTCATTAGTCACTTTGCTTGCAAGGCTTCTTATGATGTGTATTACCGAGAGGGCCCAGACATATCTCTCCCATACTCGGAGTGACAAATCCTAATCTCGATCTATGCCAACCCAACAAACACCTTCGGAGATACCTGTAGAGCATCTTTATAATCACCCATTTATGTTGTGACGTTTGATAGCACACAAGGTATTCCTCCGGTATTCGGGAGTTGCATAATCTCATAGTCAAAGGAATATGTATATGACATGAAGAAAGCAATAGCAATAAAACTGAACGATCAGTATGCTAAGCTAACGGATGGGTGTTGTCCATCACATCATTCTTCTAATGATGTGATCCCGTTCATCAAATGACAACACATTTCTATGGTTAGGAAACTTAACCATCTTTGATTAACGAGCTAGTCTAGTAGAGGCTTACTAGGGACACAGTGTTTTGTCTATGTATCCACACATGTATCAAGTTTCCGGTTAATACAATTCTAGCATGAATAATAAACATTTATCATGATATAAGGAAATATAAAAAAACAACTTTATATTGCCTCTAGGGCATATTTCCTTCAACTACTACACCTACTTAGCAGTAGCGCCTGTTGGGCTACACGTGCTACTGGTAAAGTTTTTTTTCTACTGCGTATTTCCGCTGTATTTGTATTGGTTTTATATAGTAGTCTCATCATATGATTTTATGATCATGATGAGTTATTATTTCGGCGGGTGAAAGAGATATGGATTAGATTCAAGTGGAGGCAACATGGTGCAGATCCAAAGTACTACTAATCCAAACTTGATCACTCTAGTTTGGATTACTATGATCAAGTTTGGATTAGTAGTACTTTCAATCTGCACCATGTGTTGCCTCCACTTGAATCTGATGATATAACAACTAAGCATCATCATCATTAATAATAACTCATCATTGCTATCATAATAACAAGTCATACTCATCATCATCATAGTCATCTAACCAACCCTAGTTAATTGTTCTTAGCACATGATCATGAGTATTAGCTAGGACCTACTACCCTCTCTAAGGTAAAATAGCATAAAACAAGATAGCCCCTGACACTCCATTATAGAGAATGGAGATTATCCTGTCTCCAATTCGTGCGCTTCGCACAATGTTGCTTCCAAATAGCTCCCTATGATTCTTCATACATTTTTCCATTCTTTGATTGTCATGTCTTCATCGGTTTGATAAATCTTGTATGAACAGCAGTGAAGCCTAGGCAAACTTGGTCGTAAGGTAATAACATCAAGGCGACTTTTCGGAAACATCAGATGAGGCACACAATCCTTCGGATTTTTTGTTGAAAAACATAATAATAACGTCGTAGTTAGCAATGTAGTTTAGCTTTAGAAGAATGTATGCAAAAGATGCACTGATGTCGTAATAGTAAAAAATCTTACCCATGTCATCTCCATGGATGTTACCGTAGTTCAACACGTGCACTAGTGGCACGTATTGGCCATAATGTGCAGGAGTTTCATAATTGATATTGTAATTCTCAACATCAATAATAAATGAGATAAGATTATCTTTCTTCTCATAAGTTAATTCAGAGCCATCAGTGTGGTAGGTTCTGCCTACTATCTTCCGTACATTTTTTGAAGAATGGAAATAAGCTGTCAACTATTTTGAAATAAAGAATATATATTACTTAATAAATATGTTTGAGAAACTCACATAGAGGTAGAAGCGGAGGCGTATCAGCATCGACCCAAATGTCGATATTATCTTCGTTGATACTATCTTCATCGATATTATCTTCGTCAGTGTCATCTTCAGGATCACCAAGATCGAAGGTGACATGCATACCCTCCTGGAAGCCATATGCCTTGCAGAGTGCTTCCCAGTTCGAGCAACCGAAATGTGAGTAGGTCACCGCATTGTATAGCTTTACGGAAAAAGCATAACCATGATGGGTCCTGTGGTTCACTCTCTTTGTCTCCATATTCTCATGATCTTCGAAATTCGGCTTCTCCAAGAGATAGCATCTTGCATGGCAGGGGATGCACTAGTCGAATTGTAAAAGACAAAAATTACACGTTGAAGAAGTAGAAGTCATGCTTAATTACAAAAAAAGACTTGTCGTCATTGCGTACCGTTTTGTGATAGCCTGGCTTATTAGGGATGATAGACTACTCATATCAATAAGGAATTCCTTCTTTTCCGGAAGCCCATTCGGACAGAACTCCAAAGTTAAGCGTGCTCAGCTTGGAGTAGTTTCAGGATGGGTGACCGGCCGGGAAGTTTCTCCCGGGTGCGCACGAGTGAGGACAAAGTGCGCAGAAAAGACTAGTATTGATCCGTGGGGCCAGTCTAGATCCTGCCAGGAGTAACGACCACCGACGGGTGTGTCCGGGGCGTTACAAGTTGGTATCAGAGCCGACCCTCGCGGTTACACGGATGTTTGCGGATAGGTGCGCAGTCATGTTGTTCATGACGTTTGTGACCCATTGTGGCACACGGCATGGCACATGTACCGGACTGGATGCACAGACGTATGTGCCAAGAGGGAACGTTCCTGTGGCCCGACGAGGACGTCGGTTCCTCTGAGTGGGGGTGTATGTGATAGCCTGGCTTATTAGGGATGATAGACTACTCATATCAATAAGGAATTCCTTCTTTTCCGGAAGCCCATTTGGACAGAACTCCAAAGTTAAGCGTGCTCAGCTTGGAGTAGTTTCAGGATGGGTGACCGACCGGGAAGTTTCTCCCGGGTGCGCACGAGTGAGGACAAAGTGCGCAGAAAAGACTAGTATTGATCTGTGGGGCCAGTCTAGATCCTGCCAGGAGTAACGACCACCGGCGGGTGTGTCCGGGGCGTTACACATTTCAACATCGAAGGTCTTGTCAAGCTTAATACTGAAGCGCCGATCGTCTTGCAGGTGAGGCCTGTCGCATAAACCCCGGTCGTCGCCGCGCAGTCGCACTCCGGGATCCTATCGTCGTCGTCAGGCATTTCCTATGTTCATAATTCAAAGATTAAACTTCCAAATTTCAATATATGTACTACAAAAACTAAATTGATCATTAATATTCATCACGGGTTGACTTTCGGTCTGTCGAGTCTTCCTTGAAAACTCTCATCTCACGTGGTGTATATGGTGGGCACTCCCTCTCTGATATATTCGACCGTCGGTGATGGTCGCTCCTCCCTTCGTCCCCGAGTGCATTACACCAAATTGTCTAGCACACGGGAACGAAGGAGAAGCGACCCCCACGACAACAGTCGGGATTCTTCATCTCTGACATTTGCGACCGTCGGTGATGGTCGTTCTTCTCTTCCTTCCCGTGCATTAGCAAAAAGTCTATCACGAGAAAGAAGAGGAAGAACGACCCTCACGACAACAGTCAGCATTCTTCTTCTCTTCCTTCCCGTGCATTACCAAAAGGTCTATCACGAGAAAGAAGAGGAAGAACGACCCCCACGACAACAGTCGGCATTCTTCTTCTCTCATATATGGTGGACACTCCCTCGCCGTTTTTTGACTGTCATGTATGGAGCCCAACAGACTTAAAGTCAACCCAAAATGTCGTTTAATGCTCTTTCCGGCAAATCCAAGACACTCGATATTTCCTACATTCTAGCACAAACCATGCTAAAATTCACGAAAAATCCGGCATGACCTTTGCTAAAAAGGACATATCAAGCGCCTGAAATTTGCCGGAACGAAAATTAATCAACACTCCGGCAAAACATAGGCCACTCGGAGGTATTCCCAGCAAGATATACAAGTTTATATCTACATCATATTTGAGCAACACTAGCTAGTACACAACACTAGATATACATGTTTACTCACTGTAGACGATGGCCGCCGAGGATCGATGCGGGTGTCCTCAGTGATCTTCTGGGCGTCGTCGACCGGCTCGTCGTTGATATACCCTGCGCCACACATGAGCATTTATATAGAAAATTTGAAACTTGGTATGTGCTCATCGCATTTCAGTGGTTTAATTTTGTCAGGAAGCATAACATTTCATTTTTTGCGAAAACATTTCATTTCATCAGGTCTCTCTCTCTCTCTCTCTGTTCATTAGGTTTATATGCACTAGCTCTTCCATGCGCACAGTAAGCCTGGCAACACGAAGACTCAGGCATATCTTGTGGATACCGTGCACTAAGCTAATCGGGCGGAAATCTCCGATGAGGCATGCATTCGGCTTTTTCGATATCAACATGATCAGTGCCTGATTAAGCCTCACAAAAACCTCGCCCATTGTCTAAGAACAGTTTGTGGATTGCAGCCACAACATCAGCTTTGATCACAGAGCCCAAGCCTTTTAACAGTCTTGCAATGTCGTACAACCTAAATCAAGATGAAACTTAAGAATCCAAGTGGTTATAAACTACAACCTCCGTAATTAAATATAAGACGTTTTTACAGTTGGAAGTTGTTTTTGAAGTATTAAGTTGTTTCTAAAGTTCCTGGGTATCTATTGATTTATTTCAGGAGTTCAAAACATATGGTCACTTTGCTAGTAATAAATCTGAAACAGGAGTTCAAACCGGAGAACGCTCGACGTGACCATTCCTTTTGGCTAAAGCTGTCAGAGCCGCCTGGACCGAGTCCATGTGCACCAACCAAACCCCCCTTCCTTCTTTCCCCACCCCCGTACTGCTAGTCTGCTAGTCTGCTAGTCTGCCAGCCTGACACACACAGCGTCACCGGCTCCTCCAGAAGCAAAATGCCCCTCCTGCTCCGACGCCTCGCCGGCGCCGTCGCCGTCGCGGCCCCCCTCCGCCGCCCCCTCTGCACGGCGGCCCTGCGCCCTCCCTGGGCCATGGTGAACTGCCAGGCGGCGCTGGACGCGTCAGGGGCGCCGTCGCGGGGCGCGCGCGCGCTCGTCGACCTCGACACCACACCGTGCGTCTCCCGCCTCTCCGTCCCCGCTCGCCTCGTCGACCCCCACGGCGACATGGGTCCCCTCGTGGGCATCGTCCGCGGCGCCAGCTGCGACGGTCTCCTCCTCCTCGACTTCGTCGACGCCCGCCCCCGCCCCATATCCATATGGCCACACGAACTCGCCGCGGACCGCGGCGGCGTGGAACCGGACACCAAGCTCTTCGTCTGCAACCCACTCAGCGGCCAGCTGGTTCGCCTCCCGGCCCCCGGCATGGACGTCCCCAAGATGAGCACCTCCTTCGGCCTGCTCACCCAATCCCAAGGCTCCGACGGCCCGCCTGACAGGTACGTGGTCGCTCAGCTCAGCAAAAGCAGTCGTGGGGGAGGGGAGTGCCGCAGGGTCGTTCGCCGGTTTCTGTCCGAGACAGGGGAGTGGGACGAGCGGCCGTTGGTCGGGGTGGTAGAGATGGAGGCTGCGCGGAGCATGCTGATCAACCATGAGGTGCTGGCGTTGGGCGACCGGCTGTGGTGGGTGGACGTGGCCTGGGGTGCCTGCTCCGTCGCGCCGGTCGCTGAAGCTGCCGCGCTGCAGCGTGCTGCCTGCTTCCGATGCTGAGCAGGTACCGGCACATGGGGGTCAGCGAGGGGAAGCTGCGCTACGTCCAAGTGTCCAACAGAGACGACAGGTCGTGCGTGATCCTTTCGTTTTCGCTGGATGACGAGACCTACAGCTGGGCGCTGGATCATTCAGCTCAAATTACAGATCGGCGCGACCGCTGCCATGTTCAGATTGCTGCCATAGATCCATTCAAAGCCAACCTTGTGTACCTCCAGCATGGTGGCAGTGTCATTGCCTTGCTGCCATAGATCCATTCAAAGCCAACCTTGTGTACCTCCAGCATGGTGGCAGTGTCATTGCCATGGACCTGGCTAACAAAAAGGAGATTTGGAGGAGTTCCCTTCCACAAGAAATCTTCTTTGAAAATTTGCTCCGTGGTAGTTCTCTTGTTCCGTGCGCGCTCCCAACATGGCTGGCCACAAGCCATATCCCCACTTCTGCAGGTACATATAAGCTTCATACACTTGATACCGAATCATCCAATCCAATGTTTACTGTCCTATAATTGTTAGATTGCTCAGGATTTAGTTTGTTAATGTACAGAAATTGCATTTGTATTGAAGTTTCTGAAGGATGTGACGATAACTGACACATCGTGGTTTAATAATTGCACATAGACTTATGCTTTTCTGAATTAAACTTGCCATTGCCAACAGTGTTTTTAAGCTTTTTAGGATATCAGAGGTGGAATTTGGCATCGCTAGAGAATCTGATGTATTTTATTGATTGCATTGGTCATGAGATTGTCTATCATGTAAAAAATTGGTTTTGCCGATCTAATTGATGTCAGCATATAGATATGCAGCTGTCCTGTTAAATGCCTAAATGTTGTTCTCCACTTCAAGTCTTGATGCAACGATGAAACATATACTCCTCTTGTTGCTCTGTGTCATTTTTATTTAAGTTCTTGTATCTATTAATTGAAGGAACCCTTTCAACAAGCAACAACGGCGATTGCAAAAAGAAGACCTTGGTAGACATGCTGGTTTGCGTAGACAGCTAACTTATCTCCGGTACACTCTATTAAGTAACTCTGTCTTGTTTGGCTGCCCTTCTTGATTCGTTTGCTATCTTGTCATATCTTGTTCCTTCTTGTGGCATGATTCTGCATTTCTCCTACACTGCCCATAAAATGTGTTACTTGCACAAACAACAAAGTTTTGGTCATGTTTCCAAATCACTATGTTGAATAATTATACTCCACCATTGTTATCCTTAAATCCAACTTGTCAGGATTGTATGCACAAACTGTGGCTAATTAGAGGACAGGACACTTTCTTTTCTCCAATCATGCTGCAGTTTTAGATGAATAAAAATATGATGCTTGAATATGTTGGGACTAGTCAATGAAACGGTAGCACGGAGACTGATTTGGCTTCTACTTTTTCTTGACTCTTATAATCGCCGGTACTGTCTATAGTGCTGGACTGCTACACAGAGTAGTATTACCTTGTCTGAACTACTTCATTATCCGGTCTGACTTATCCCAGACATAAAATTAGGACAAGGCTAAAATATGGCTGCCTTTTCACCATGATAAATATGTCTTTCACTAGTCGATATCCTGAAATGTTATCAACAAATCATGACTGAACTGAGGCATGGTGCTTGCTATTTCTTACCAAATTACCATACTGTATAAGTGTATATTGACCTATGACCAAATTTGCAATGCTATCTAGTAGTCCTTCAACAGAAGTGTTTGTGACGCCCCCGATTTGACCGTACACTAATCATGCACGCAAATGTGTACGATCACGATCAGGGACTCACGGGAAGATATCACAACACAACTCTACAACATAAATAAGTCATACAAGCATTATAATACAAGCCAGGGGCCTCGAGGGCTCGAATACAAGTGCTCGATCATAGACGAGTCAGCGGAAGCAACAATATCTGAGTACAGACATAAGTTCAACAAGTTTGCCTTAAGAAGGCTAGCACAAAAGTAGCAACGATCGAAAAGGCAAGGCCTCCTGCCTGGGACCTCCTAACTACTCCTGGTCGTCGTCAACGGCCTGCACGTAGTAGTAGGCACCTCCAGTGTCGTAGGTGTCGTCGTCGACGGTGGCGTCTGGCTCCTGAACTCCAGCATCTGGTTGCGACAATCCGGTATAGAAAGGGGAAAAGAGGGAGAAAAGCAACCGTGAGTACTCATCCAAAGTACTCGCAAGCAAGGAGCTATACTACATATGCATGGGTATATGTGTAAAGGGGCATATCAGTGGACTGAACTGCAGAATGCCAGAATAAAAGGGGGATAGCTAGTCCTGTCGAAGACTACGCTTCTGGACATCTCCATCTTGCAGTATGAAGAAGAGAGTAGATTGAAGTCCTCCAAGTAGCATCGCATAGCATAATCCTACCCGGCAATCCCCTCCTCGTCGCCCTGTTAGAGAGCGATCACCGGGTTGTATCTGGCACTTGGAAGGGTGTATTTTATTCAGTATCCAGTTCTAGTTGTCATAAGCTCAAGGTACAACTCCGGGTCGTCCTTTTACCGAGGGACACGGCTATTCGAATAGATAAACTTCCCTGCAGGGGTGCACCACATAACCCAACACGCTCGATCCCATTTGGCCGGACACACTTTTCTGGGTCATGCCCGGCCTCGTAAGATCAACACGTCGCGGCCCCACCTAGGCTCAACAGAGAGGTCAGCACGCCGGTCTAAACCTATGCGCGCAGGGGTCTAGGCCCATCGCCCTATGCACACCTGCACGTTGCGAACGCGGCCGCGAGCAGACCTAGCAACCCACACGATCACGGCGGTTACGTCAAAGCGGTCCAACACGGCGCGCGCCACTCAGTCGCTGACGTCAAAAGAGCTTCGGCTGATACCACGACGTCGGGATACCCATAACTACTCCCACGTAGATGGTTAGTGCGTATAGACCAAATGGCCAGACTCAGATCAAATACCAAGATCTCGTTAAGCGTGTTAAGTATCCGCGAACGCCGACCAGGGCCAGGCCCACCTCTCACCTAGGCGGTCTCAACCTGCCCTGTCGCTCCGCCACAAAGATCCACTTGCGGGTACTCCTACGAGCCGACCCGACTTTAATCATCACATGTGCCATGTATATAGTATATAAGTATATGCCCGTGTTCACCGCCCAGGTGATCACGGCCCGATAGTATAGCACAGCAGACGGACAAGAATGTAGGGCCACTGATGGAAATCTAGCATCCTAGACTAAGCATGTAGGATTGCAGGTAAAGGTAACAACAGTAGTAGCAAGGATAGGCTATGCATCAGAATAGGATATCGAAAGTAGTAACATGCTACACTACTCTAATGCAAGTAGTAGAGAGTAGAGTAGGCGATATCTGGTGATCAAGGGGGGGGGGCTTGCCTGGTTGCTCTGGCAAGTAGGAGGGGTCGTCGACTCCGTAGTCGAACTGGGCAGCAGCAGTGTCGGTCTCGTAGTCTACCGGAGAGAAGAGGGGGAAGAAACAGTAAATACAATGCAAACATAAGCATGACGATGCGTGACATGACAATGAGCGGTGCTAGGGGTGTCCTAACGCGACAGTAGGTGGTACCGGTGAAGGGGGGGAACATCCGGGAGGTATTCCCGATGTTTCGCGTTTTCGGACAGACGGACCGGAGGGGGAAAGTTGCTAGTTCGATAGGTTAGGGAGGTGTGGTGGATGAACGGACTGCGTATTCGGATTCGTCTCGTCGTTCTGAGCAACTTTCATATAGAAATCATTTTCATCCGAGTTACGGTTTAAAAGATATGAATTTTCAAAGTTTATTTGAATTTCTGGAATATTTAAATAACAGAAAAAGGATATGACGTCAGCATGACGTAGCAGTGACGTCAGCGGTCAACTGTCTCGCTGACCAGGTCAAACTGACCAGTGGGTCCTACATGTCATAGAGAGAGGGCTAACAGTGGGTTATTTTAATTAAACGTGGTTAATTAGCAGCTGGGTCCCACATGTCAGTGACTAATTAGTTAAACTAATTACTTTTAATTATAAAATCATTTTAATTCTTTATTTTAAGGGGCAGGGCCCGCACGTCAGTGGCTGGGGCCGCCCAGTCAGCCCAGTTGACCAGGTCAACTGGTCAACAGGTGACCAGGGGGCCCACTGGCAGTGACCCAGGGGGTGGCCCCCAGGTGTGCCACGTCGGACGCCGGCGGGAAGGCACTCCGGCGAGCCCGTACACGGCGACGAGCCTCGGCCGTGGCCGGAATTCGGCCACAGGGGTCCGTTTCACGCGCGCTTGGTCGCGTTCGAACGGCCAAGACGATCCGCGCCGGATGGTGGTAGTGGTTCGTCCGGAGATGGCCGGAAACGGCACCGGCGGTGAGCTTAGCGGCGGCCGGAGTTCGGGGTTGCACGGGCCCGGCGATGGGAGGCACGGGAAGGCCAGACGTGGGGCTCTACGGGGTCCTGGGAGTGCCAGGAGCACGCGGGGACCATCGGCGCGGGCGGAGGAGCTCGGGGTGCGCGAGGACGAGGGGGGGCAGGCGGGGCGTGGCCGACGCGGGAGTGCGGTCGGGGCGCGTCTGGG
>NC_057796.1:393049336-393055310 GCF_018294505.1 Triticum aestivum
GTGGGGGGGGGGGCTTTTGTTCCCTTTTTTTTTGTTCTGTTTTCTGTTTTGTTTTGCCTTTTCTTTTATTTGTTTATTTCCTTTTCTGTTTAATTCATTTAAAAGTATCTAGACATTTTATAAAAATGTGTTTTCTCCACCATAATTACCAGTGTAATATTTGGCACCCACTGAACATTTTAGTTTAAGTTTTTGAAAACTTTTACTTTTCACTTTAATTATATTTGAAGTTTGAACTAGAAGTTTGAAAAGGAAGGTGATTCAAATGTGATCAAGCCCTGTTTAGCAACATGACTAGCTTAATCACAGGGGGTTACTGTAGCATGATTCTCAGGGTGTTACAGTGTTCCCCAAGTATGTCATCACTAAACCTATTTCTATTTACTACTTTGCCTTGCAGATTACTTAAATTTGACCAACAACAGAGTTGAAGGTGGCACCTGTAAGACAAGAGCTCTTATTTTAGTGAAAATCTATGACAAGTTGGGCTTATTTTTTGGGCTGATGCAATTATCTTTTCAAGGACGGATGTTCTTAAATATTTTGGACAAGTGTAGGTGCACACCTATCAGAAATCCAACGTTACTTGCGAGTTGCAAGAGATCATGCTTATGTTCTTTGTAAAATGTTAATGCCCTGAAGTGTTTAGTTCTGATATGTTTCGCTTTGTATTCATCAAATCTGGGATATACTTGATTGCATATTTGCATGCTGATGATGATAAATCTATGAATTCTCTTTATGTTGCTAGATGTTTCTGCATAACTAAAAAACGGACCTCTCACTGGCATATATGTTAATTTGAAATAGGTTATCAGGTATGTATTGTAGAGCATACCATTTTCGTCGAAAAATCGGTCATATCCAATGTAAACCAGAATTCATGTTAGAACTATTGTAGAATGCATGTATTTTAGATTGAATAACTGAAATATTCATTACAGTCGGTGATCTACCTAGTGTGAAAATTGTGTTAATAAGTCTTGATGCAGAGATAAACTAGAAACAACCTAAGAACTACAAAGCTGGCAAACTAGCTTGCAGAGATCATAATGGGGAGCTTTTCCTAGCTTCATTTCATAGATCGAACTTTATTCCTCAAACAGCAGCCAAATCGTTTACAATGTGAAGAGAAATAAAGTCCGGGATAGAAGATTCCCAGAACTTGGAAGATTTATTACTAAAAGAATTTTGCTAATGCATGAGCCACTTCATCTGCTTCGCGGAGGCAGTGCGAATAATCAACATTTGCAAAGTCCAAGGATAGTTGCTTGCACTCCATCACCATAACTGCCTCCGGTCCTACATAATCATCTGGGTTTTGTACCATCTCCACAACGAAGCTATTGTGTACCGTCTCCACAACGAAGCTATTGTCAGACTCTACTAGGACCTCGAGGCATCACCCTAGTTTTTTTTCTTTTGGCAACGAACTAGGGAGCTTTATTACTGAACTAGAAGTCGATTACAATCTGCCCGAAGGCTGCTAATAAGAAAACTAGGGCTCACATCGGGCCAGTTCTCCGTTCCATCTTGAGCACCAACACGCTGAGCACATAGATGAGCCGGTTGATTGAGAGTCCTCCCAACATGAATGACTGAGAAAGAAGCAAAATTGAGTATCATATCACCTAATTCTGAAAGGATAGGCGAGGCAATAGACCGCGTATTGTCTCGCGAGTACCATAGGTTGACTAGCTCGAGGCAGTCGACCTGCATGATCACATGTGAGTATCCGCGGAGGTGAGCAAAGATCACTCCCTCCCGAAATGCCTTGAGCTCAGCAATGAAGGGGTTCGTCACACCAGGCAACAACTTGCTCCATGCTGCTAGGAATGCTAGGTGCGAGCGAGCAACACCACCTGCTCCACCTTTCATAGCGTCTGAATTGATTGCACCATCAGTGTTAATTGTCACCCACCCCACGTCCGGTGGCCGCCAACACTGCGTGGGAGCAAGCTTAGACATGCTAACTGGTAAGTCCAGTATTGTCAAAGACTCATGCACCCACTTGATCGCCTTGACGGGGTCATATCCATCCCTGTCATGTGTCCAGTGATTCCGTGAAGTCCATATGGAGTGCATAATAGTAATAATCTTGCACCTTGTATCATCAGAGAACATGTTATCGAGCAAGATATCTCTAGCCCAAGAATCTGGATGAAGTCTCGGAAGTGAAAACTCAAACCGGTCCTTTGCTGCTATCCAGAAAGCTTTAGCGTGCGCACAGTGTATGAGTGCGTGCATCATATCCTCATTCGTGGCTTTGTAGATGTCGCAAATGCCTTGAAGTTTGATATGTATATACTGTAGAGTGACCGAGTCCGGAAGGATACCTCACAAAACTCGCCACCAGAAGACTCGTACTTTGGGTACCACATGAAGTTTCCAAAAAGAGCATCCCACGTCTGTTTGTCTGTCCTTGAGGTTTCTGTGATCGTCCCTTCCTCTAGAGAGCCAAGCTCGTTGCGAGTCACAAGAGAACGATACACTGATTTTACAGAGTAGATGCCAGATTTTTCGAGGGCCCAAGCAATGATCTTCGCCTCCCGCAGAGTTCAAGGGAATGTTCAATATGGCCTCTGCATCTGGGTGGAGGAAATTCTGCCTTACAACTTCCACTTTCCAACTTCCTGTGATAGAACTCTTCTCCCGGTTAACAGCTTGACCCGAACAATCAGCGTAGATCCGAAGAATGTTGTTCAGTCTGAGAGCACTCTGAGCATTTGCACTTAGGAAGATCAAGCTATCGTCAGCAAACAATAGATGAGATACCCAAGGTGAGTTGAAACTGACCCTGATTCCCCTATCCATATGCATACCACCAAAATGGTTTATCAGTGACGTTAGTCCTTGAGCGCAGATGAGAAATAAGTAAGGTGACATTGGGCATCCTTGACGAAGACCTCTGGATGGGTCAAAATATGGTAGGAGCTCCCCATTGACCTTAATCATGAATCTCATAGAGGTCACGCATTTCATCACTAAAATGATGAAACGAGCATTGAAACCTAGCTTGCACATCATAGCTTCTAGGTAATGTCACTCCACCCTATCATAGGCTTTCAGCATGTCGAGTTTAACAGCACAACACGAATTTTTTCCATTTTTCCTCCTTCTGATAGTATGGACACTTCCGTAAGCAACGTCCACATTGTCGCTGATCAAACGTCCCGGAATAAACGCGCTCTGCTCTTCTCCTATAACTTCATCAAGGATCAGTCTCACCCTATTTACTATCACCTTTGCGGCAATTTTGTATAGTACCGGACATAAAGCGATAGGGCGAAACTGGGAAATCTTTTGGGGGTTCCGTACCTTAGGTATCAGCGTGATGGAAGTGTCGTTTAGACCCAACGGTAGTTCTCCCCCGTTCAAGAAATCCAACACAGCACGTGAGATGTCTTCGCCTAGCACATCCCAATGGCGTTGGTAAAAACCGGCTGTAAATCCGTCGACGCCCAGAGCCTTCGAAGGGGCCATATCAAATAAGGCCTTCTTGACTTCTGCGGTCGTATAATATTTTTGCAATAGTTCATTCATACCATCTGATACAGTGGGTGTCACGCCTTGTACCCTTGTGATTGGTATAATGCTTCTTAGAAATTGGATATTTCGGTTTTCACTTCATCTGGTTTGGTACAAATGTGACCATATGATCTCTCCAGTGATGTGATTCTGTTAATCCGTTTCCAAAGAGCGGCCTGAGCTTGAAAATAGCCCGTATTTCGGTCGCCCTCTTTAAGCCATAGCACGCGCGAGCGTTGTTTAAGCCACACCTCCTCCTGTCGGAGTGCTTCCCGCAGTTGCGCTGCAACTTTCTTTTCCTCCTCCGACGGCCCACGACCAATCGAGGAACACCGTAAGCGATCTAGGCGATGCTGGAGTTGCCTCACTTTTTTCATCAGGTTGCCAAACTCCCGTGTTCCCCAAGATCCCAATTGTTGTTGTATAACTACCAGAGCATCAACCACACCCTGTAGCCCCCCCTGTCCAGCTCCGCTCATCCAGATCGAGCGAACAAGCTCGTCGTATTGCGCGTGGGACTGCCAGACATTCTCGTAGCGAAAGCTTCTCGTTGCTCGAGACCATTTGTTTGCCGCATGTGTTCTGAGCTCTGCTAGAACAAAGCGATGGTCTGATTCAGTGCTGCTAATGTGTTTTACCATAGTAAACTCGAAGAGGTTTGGGAAGGCTGCATTTGCAAGGGCCCGGTCCAGCCTTGCTTTCACGTTTGCAGCTCCAGATTGCCTATTATCCCATGTGAATGGGACTCCCCTCCACCCCAGATCCTGGAGAGAACATTCCTCCATTGCTTCCCGGAATGCCCTCATTTGGCTTTCCGGTCTCGCATTTGTTCCGAAGTGCTCTTCAGCATACAAGGTTTCATTGAAATCTCCCATACAGATCCATGCTTGATGCGGAAGAGCAAACAAGGTACGCAGGGAACGCCAACTATGGTGCCGGTTCTCCACCCTTGGCGCCCCGTAAAACCCCGTAAACCGCCATTCTTTATTTTCTTGCTTGACAGTTACATCAATATGAGCAATGCTGTAATTTTGCAATGTGACATCAACATCTCTTGACCAAAACAAACCTATACCACCACTAAGCCCGTCGCTGTCGACGGCAAAACAACCAGAAAACCCTAGAGAGGTCTTCAACTCCTCCACTTTCTTGCCCTTTATTTTAGTTTCCATTACAAATAAAAGGGCGGGACCTTCTTTCTTCACCACTTTGCGAAGCTCTTGAACTGACCAAGGGTTCCCAAGCCCTCGGCAGTTCCAACTTAACGTACTCATTGGTTCTGGCAGGGCTGGCGAGCAGCCTCTGCCGAAGTATCAGAAGATGGTGGCGTTCACTAGTAGAAAAAAGGGCTTAGGTCACAGGGCAGTTTTCACATTAGCCCCGGTTCAGTCACGAACCGGGACTAATGTGAGCATTGGTCCCGGTTCGTGAGCCCAGGGGGCCGGCCGGGGCCTCGTGGGCATTGGTCCCGGTTCGTATGGACCCTTTGGTCCCGGTTGGTGGTACAAACCGGGACCAATGTGCCACGCTCCTGGCCCACCACCCTTTAGTCCCGGTTCATACCACAAACCAGGACTAAAGGGCTGGTCCTAGTTGCGGCCAGTGTTTAGTCCCACCTCGCCAACCGAAGGGCGCTCACACCAATTTATAAGCCCGTCCCTCTATGCCTTGTTGAGCTTCTCTTAAAGTGAAAATAGATGCCCTTATACAGGAAATTTCACCTAAATTCACAGTAAATTGAAATTTACTTCAATTTACTGTGAATTTAGGTTTAATTTTCTCTATAAGCGCATCCATGTTCATTTTTTATATTTATAAAATAAATAAACCTTAATAAAATAAATAAAAATAAATAAACCTTAATAAACTAAAATAAAATAAACTATAGTAACTACAATAAATAAACCTTAATAAATTAAGTAAAAATAGCAGCAGTAAAATAAATAAAAATAGCAGCAGTAAAATAAATAAAAATAAAATAATTAAAGTAAAATACATAAGTAATTAGAAATAAAATAAATAAGTTTTTTGTTGTAAGTAGAAACAAAATCTTTTCAGAGTTCATTTGAAATGCTTTTCAATTTTAGGGTCTTATAGCTCAAAATAATTAGTAAATGCATGAAAAATAACAAATGAAGTCAGAAAGGATTGAAAAATGATGATGTGGCTTTGAATGGTGCATTTTGAACACACAAAAAGTGAGGAATTCAAATAAGTTTTAAAAAATGAAATCCCTTTGTAACAGACGAGTTTCCGGATGAAATCCTGATACTTTGAAAGAGATTGTCCGTTTTGTACACGAAGTGCATCAAGTTTTTGCCGTAACCCTCTCAACTTTCTTGCACATGCTATGTGCATGAAATGATGATATCATGCCAACTTTCAACCTTTTCAGAGTTCATTTGAAATGCTTTTCAATTTTAGGATCTTATAGCTCAAAATAATT
>NC_057796.1:393057629-393058015 GCF_018294505.1 Triticum aestivum
TTTAAAAAATGAAATCCCTTTGTAACAGACGAGTTTCCGGATGAAATCATGATACTTTGAAAGAGATTGTCCGTTTTGTACACGAAGTGCATCCAGTTTTTGCCGTAACCCTCTCAACTTTCTTGCACATGCTATGTGGATGAAATGATGATATCATGCCAACTTTCAACCTTTTCAGAGTTCATTTGAAATGCTTTTCAATTTTAGGGTCTTATAGCTCAAAATAATTAGTAAATGCCTGAAAAATAACAAATGAAGTCAGAAAGGATTGAAAAATGATGATGTGGCTTTGAATGGTGCATTTTGAACACACAAAAAATCAGGAGTTCAAATAAGTTTTAAAAAATGAAATCCCTTGTAAAAGACGAGTTTCTGGATGAAATCCT
>NC_057796.1:393058300-393059225 GCF_018294505.1 Triticum aestivum
CGGATGAAATCCTGATACTTTGAAAGAGATTGTCCGTTTTGTACACGAAGTGCATCCAGTTTTTGCCGTAACCCTCTCAACTTTCTTGCACATGCTATGTGGATGAAATGATGATATCATGCCAACTTTCAACCTTTTCAGAGTTCATTTGAAATGCTTTTCAATTTTAGGATCTTATAGCTCAAAATAATTAGTAAATGCATGAAAAATAACAAATGAAGTCAGAAAGGATTGAAAAATGATGATGTGGCTTTGAATGGTGCATTTTGAACACACAAAAAGTCAGGAGATCAAATAAGTTTAAAAAAATGAAATCCCTTTGTAACAGACGAGTTTCCGGATGAAATCCTGATACTTTGAAAGAGATTGTCCGTTTTGTACACGAAGTGCATCCAGTTTTTGCCGTAACCCTCTCAACTTTCTTTCACATGCTATGTGCATGAAATGATGATATCATGCCAACTTTCAACCTTTTCAAAGTTCATTTGAAATGCTTTTCAATTTTAGGGTCTTATAGCTAAAAATAATTAGTAAATGCATGAAAAATAACAAATGAAGTCAGAAAGGATTGAAAAATGATGATGTGGCTTCGAATGGTGCATTTTGAACACACAAAAAGTCAGGAGTTCAAATAAGGTTTAAAAAATGAAATCCCTTTGTAACAGACGAGTTTCCAGATGAAATCCTGATACTTTGAAAGAGATTGTCCGTTTTGTACACGAAGTGCATCCAGTTTTTGCCGTAACCCTCTCAAATTTCTTACACATGCTATGTGGATGAAATGATGATATCATGCCAACTTTCAACCTTTTCAGAGTTCATTTGAAATGCTTTTCAATTTTAGGGTCTTATAGCTCAAAATAATTAGTAAATGCATGAAAAATAACAAATGAAGTCAGAAAGGATTGAAAAATGATGATGTGGC
>NC_057796.1:393059235-393064015 GCF_018294505.1 Triticum aestivum
TACACGAAGTGCATCCAGTTTTTGCCGCAACCCTCTCAACTTTCTTGCACATGCTATGTGGATGAAATGATGATATCATGCCAACTTTCAACCTTTTCAGAGTTCATTTGAAATGCTTTTCAATTTTAGGGTCTTATAGCTCAAAATAATTAGTAAATGCATGAAAAATAACAAATGAAGTCAGAAAGGATTGAAAAATGATGATGTGGCTTTGAATGGTGCATTTTGAACACACAAAAAGTCAGGAGTTCAAATAAGGTTTAAAAAAATGAAATCCCTTTGTAAGAGACGAGTTTCCGGATGAAATCCTGATACTTTGAAAGAGATTGTCCGTTTTGTACACGAAGTGCATCCACTTTTTGCCGTAACCCTCTCAACTTTCTTACACATGCCATGTGGATGAAATGATGATATCATGCCAACTTTCAACCTTTTCAGAGTTCATTTGAAATGCTTTTCAATTTTAGGGTCTTATAGCTCAAAATAATTAGTAAATGCATGAAAAATAACAAATGAAGTCAGAAAGGATTGAAAAATGATGATGTGGCTTTGAATGGTGCATTTTGAACACACAAAAAGTCAGGAGTTCAAATAAGTTTTAAAAAATGAAATCCCTTTGTAACAGATGAGTTTCCGGATGAAATCCTGATACTTTGAAAGAGATTGTCCGTTTTGTACACGAAGTGCATCCAGTTTTTGCCGTAACCCTCTCAACTTTCTTGCACATGCTATGTGCATGAAATGATGATATCATGCCAACTTTCAACCTTTTCAGAGTTCATTTGAAATGCTTTTCAATTTTAGGGTCTTATAGCTCAAAATAATTAGTAAATGCATGAAAAATAACAAATGAAGTCAGAAAGGATTGAAAAATGATGATGTGGCTTTGAATGGTGCATTTTGAACACACGAAAAGTCAGGAGTTCAAATAAGGTTTAAAAAAATGAAATCCCTTTGTAACAGACGAGTTTCCGGATGAAATCCTGATACTTTGATAGAGATTGTCCGTTTTGTACACGAAGTGCATCCACTTTTTGCTGTAACCCTCTCATCTTTCTTGCACATGCTATGTGGATGAAATGATGATATCATGCCAACTTTCAACCTTTTCAGAGTTCATTTGAAATGCTTTTCAATTTTAGGGTCTTATAGCTCAAAATAATTAGTAAATGCATGAAAAATAACAAATGAAGTCAGAAAGGACTGAAAAAGGATGATGTGGCTTTGAATGGTGCATTTTGAACACACAAAAAGTCAGGAGTTCAAATAAGTTTTAAAAAATGAAATCCCTTTGTAACAGAAGAGTTTCCGTATGAAATCCTGATACTTTGAAAGAGATTGTCCGTTTTGTACACGAAGTGCATCCAGTTTTTTCCTTAACGCTCTCAACTTTCTTGCACAGGCTATGTGCATGAAATGATGATATCATGCCAACTTTCAACCTTTTCAGAGTTCATTTGAAATGCTTTTCAATTTTAGGATCTTATAGCTCAAAATAATTAGTAAATGCATGAAATATAACAAATCAAGTCAGAAAGGATTGAAAAATGATGATGTGGCTTTGAATGGTGCATTTTGAACACACAAAAAGTCAGGAGTTCAAATAAGTTTTAAAAAATGAAATCCCTTTGTAACAGACGAGTTTCCGGATGAAATCCTGATACTTTGAAAGAGATTGTCCGTTTTGTACACGAAGTGCATCCAGTTTTTGCCGTAACCCTCTCAACTTTCTTGAACATGTTATGTGGATGAAATGATGATATCATGCCAACTTTCAACCTTTTCAGAGTTCATTTGAAATGCTTTTCAATTTTAGGGTCTTATAGCTCAAAATAATTAGTAAATGCACGAAAAATAACAAATGAAGTCAGAAAGGATTGAAAAATGATGATGTGGCTTTGAATGGTGCATTTTGAACACACAAAAAGTCAGGAGTTCAAATAAGGTTTAAAAAATGAAATCCCTTTGTAACGGACGAGTTTCCGGATGAAATCCTGATACTTTGAAAGAGATTGTCCGTTTTGTACACGAAGTGCATCCAGTTTTTGCCGTAACCCTCTCAACTTTCTTGCAAATGCTATGTGCATGAAATGATGATATCATTCCAACTTTGAACCTTTTCAGAGTTCATTTGAAATGCTTTTCAATTTTAGGGTCTTATAGCTCAAAATAATTAGTAAATGCCTGAAAAATATCAAATGAAGTCAGAAAGGATTGAAAAATGATTATGTGGCTTTGAATGGTGCATTTTGAACACACAAAAAATCGGGAGTTCAAATAAGTTTTAAAAATGAAATCCCTTTGTAACAGACGAGTTTCCGGATGGAATCCTGATACTTTGAAAGAGATTGTCAGTTTTGTACACGAAGTGCATCCAGTTTTTGCCGTAACCCTCTCAGCTTTCTTGCACATGCTATGTGCATGAAATGATGATATCATGCCAACTTTCAACCTTGTCAGAGTTCATTTGAAATGCTTTTCAATTTTACGATCTTATAGCTCAAAATAATTAGTAAATGCATGAAAAATAACAAATGAAGTCAGAAAGGATTGAAAAAGGATGATGTGGCTTTGAATGGTGCATTTTGAACACACAAAAAGTCAGGAGTTCAAATAAGTTTTAAAAAATGAAATCCCTTTGTAACAGACGAGTTTCCGGATGAAATCCTGATACTTTGAAAGAGATTGTCCGTTTTGTACACGAAGTGCATCCAGTTTTTGCCGTAACCCTCTCAACTTTCTTGAACATGTTATGTGGATGAAATGATGATATCATGCCAACTTTCAACCTTTTCAGAGTTCATTTGAAATGCTTTTCAATTTTAGGGTCTTATAGCTCAAAATAATTAGTAAATGCACGAAAAATAACAAATGAAGTCAGAAAGGATTGAAAAATGATGATGTGGCTTTGAATGGTGCATTTTGAACACACAAAAAGTCAGGAGTTCAAATTAGGTTTAAAAAATGAAATCCCTTTGTAACGGACGAGTTTCCGGATGAAATCCTGATACTTCGAAAGAGATTGTCCGTTTTGTACACGAAGTGCATCCAGTTTTTGCCGTAACCCTCTCAACTTTCTTGCAAATGCTATGTGCATGAAATGATGATATCATTCCAACTTTGAACCTTTTCAGAGTTCATTTGAAATGCTTTTCAATTTTAGGGTCTTATAGCTCAAAATAATTAGTAAATGCCTGAAAAATATCAAATGAAGTCAGAAAGGATTGAAAAATGATTATGTGGCTTTGAATGGTGCATTTTGAACACACAAAAAATCGGGAGTTCAAATAAGTTTTAAAAATGAAATCCCTTTGTAACAGACGAGTTTCCGGATGGAATCCTGATACTTTGAAAGAGATTGTCAGTTTTGTACACGAAGTGCATCTAGTTTTTGCCGTAACCCTCTCAGCTTTCTTGCACATGCTATGTGCATGAAATGATGATATCATGCCAACTTTCAACCTTGTCAGAGTTCATTTGAAATGCTTTTCAATTTTACGATCTTATAGCTCAAAATAATTAGTAAATGCATGAAAAATAACAAATGAAGTCAGAAAGGATTGAAAAATGATGATGTGGCTTTGAATGGTGCATTTTGAACACACAAAAAGTCAGGAGTTCAAATAAGGTTTAAAATATGAAATCCCTTTGTAACAGACGAGTTTCCGGATGAAATCCTGATACTTTGAAAGAGATTGTCCATTTTGTACACGAAGTGCATCCAGTTTTTGCCGTAACCCTCTCAACTTTCTTGCACATGCTATGTGGATGAAATGATGATATCATGCCAACTTTCAACCTTTTCAGAGTTCATTTGAAATGCTTTTCAATTTTTGGGTCTTATAGCTCAAAATAATTAGTAAATGCATGAAAAGTAACAAATGAAGTCAGAAAGGATTGAAAAATGATGATGTGGCTTTGAATGGTGCATTTTGAACACACGAAAAGTCAGGAGTTCAAATATGGTTTAAAAAAATGAAATCCCTTTGTAACAGACGAGTTTCCGGATGAAATCATGATACTTTGAAAGAGATTGTCCATTTTGTACACGAAGTGCATCCACTTTTTGCCGTAACCCTCTCAACTTTCTTGCACATGCTATGTGGATGAAATGATGATATCATGCCAACTTTCAACCTTTTCAGAGTTCATTTGAAATGCTTTTCAATTTTAGGGTCTTATAGCTCAAAATAATTAGTAAATGCATGAAAAATAACAAATGAAGTCAGAAAGGATTGAAAAATGATGATGTGGCTTTGAATGGTGCATTTTGAACACACAAAAAGTCAGGAGTTCAAATAAGGTTTAAAAAAATGAAATCCCTTTGTAACGGACGAGTTTCCGGATGAAATCCTGATACTTTGAAAGAGATTGTCCGTTTTGTACACGAAGTGCATCCACTTTTTGCCGTAACCCTCTCAACTTTTTGCACATGCTATGTGCATGAAATGATGATATCATGCCAACTTTCAACCTTTTCAGAGTTCATTTGAAATGCTTTTCAATTTTAGGGTCTTATAGCTCAAAATAATTAGTAAATGCATGAAAAATAACAAATGAAGTCAGAAAGGATTGAAAAATGATGATGTGGCTTTGAATGGTGCATTTTGAACACACAAAAAGTCAGGAGTTCAAATAAGGTTTAAAAAAATGAAATCCCTTTGTAACAGACGAGTTTCCGGATGAAATCCTGATACTTTGAAAGAGATTGTCCGTTTTGTACACGAAGTGCATCCAGTTTTTGCCGTAACCCTCTCAACTTTCTTGCACATGCTATGTG
>NC_057796.1:393064115-393066123 GCF_018294505.1 Triticum aestivum
ATATCATCATTTCATCCACATAGCATGTGCAAGAAAGTTGAGAGGGTTACGGCAAAAACTGGATGCACTTCGTGTACAAAACGGACAATCTCTTTCAAAGTATCAGGATTTCATCCGGAAACTCGTCTGTTACAAAGGGATTTCATTTTTTAAAACTTATTTGAACTCCTTACTTTTTGTGTGTTCAAAATGCACCATTCAAAGCCACATCATCATTTTTCAATCCTTTCTGACTTCATTTGTTATTTTTCATGCATTTACTAATTATTTTGAGCTATAAGACTCTAAAATTGAAAAGCATTTTCAAATGAACTCTGAAAAGGTTGAAAGTTGGCATGATATCATCATTTCATCCACATAGCATGTGCAAGAAAGTTGAGAGGGTTACTGCATAAACTGGATGCACTTCGTGTACAAAACGGACAATCTCTTCCAAACGCATTTTATTTTTATTTATTTTACTGCTGCTAGTTTTATTTATTTTTCTGCTGCTATTTTTACTTAATTTATTAAGGTTTATTTATTGTAGTTACTTTAGTTTATTTTATTTTATTTTATTAAGGTTTATTTAGTTTTATTTATTTTATTAAGGTTTATTTATATTATAAATATAAAAAAATCAAAATAGATGCGCTTATAGAGAAAATTCAACCGAAATTCATAATAAATTTCTATGAAATTTACTATGAATTTAGGTCAAATTCCCTGTATAAGGGCATCAATTTTCACTTTAAAAGGCAGAGAGGGACGGGCTTATAAACTGGTGTGAGCCCCCTTCGGTTGGCGAGGTGGGACTAAACACTGGCCGCAACTAGGACCAGCCCTTTAGTCCCGGTTTGTGGTATGAACCGGGACTAAAGGGTGGTGGGCCAGGAGCGTGGACCATTGGTCTCTGTTTGTACCACCAACCGGGACCAAAGGGTCCATACAAACTGGGACCAATGCCCACGAGGCCCCGGCCGGCCCCCTGGGCTCACGAACCGGGACCAATGCTCACATTAGTCCCGGTTCGTGACTGAACCGGGGCTAATGTGAAAACTGCCCTGTGACCTAAGCCCTGTTTTCTACTAGTGCTTTAGTCCCGGTTCTTACACGAACCGGGACTAAAGGCCCTCCACGTGGCCGCTGCCTGAAGGTCCACCTTTAGTCCCGGTTGGTAAGACCAACCGGTACTAAAGGAAATTTTATGATTTTTTTTGAATTTTTTTGATTTTTTTGAATTTTTTTTATTTTCAAATTTCTGTATTATTTTAACCTCTAATCTCTAATCACCCCTCATCACTGCTCAATTTAACCTCTAATCTCTAATCACCCCTCATCATTCCAAATCATCTAACTTCCCGGACGATCACCCATCCTCTCACTACTCCAGCCTGAGCACGCTTAACTTCCGGGTTCTATTCTCCCTCGTTTCCAAGTCCTGCACTTGTTGTTTTCCTGACAATAGTAAGATGTCAATCCTATTAACCCTCAGGAATTTAGTTTGAGCATGAAGTCACACATTTCACTGTTTGAGTTTGAAACTATTGTTCTAAAAACAATAATTATTTACTAACACTAATATTTCTTGAATAAGTAGTTTGACCACAATTTGACCACAGTTTGACCAGATTTGACCAAAATTCAAAAAACTGAAATAATTATTTAGTAACACAAATATTTCTTGAATAATTAGTTTGACCATTGTTTGACCACAGTTTGACCACAGTTTGACCAGATTTGACCAAAATTCAAAAAAACTGAAATAATTATTTAGTAACACTAATATTCTTGAATAATTATTTAGTAACACTAATACTTCTTGAATAAGTAGTTTGACCATAGTTTGACCCGATTTAACAAATATAAAAAAACAGAAATTTGAGCATAACTTTTTTCCTTTTAGAATTTGAGGATTCTAAAAATTTGCAAACATGCCTAATTTAAGTTTTTAAATTTTCCTAACTAGTACATGTAGTAACATAACTACATCTGGAAGGATTTTATTTTTTGAAGTTTTTATCATTTT